>NC_134701.1:16770000-17070000 GCF_043290135.1 Rhipicephalus microplus | reverse complement strand
CATGGATGGTTTGACGCCTTTAGTATAGCCGTTCAAGTCTTTCGCCTAAATCACTGTGATAAGTTTTTTTATTCCATTCATTCATTTTTCCATATCCTCAGCTATATTTTATATAATGCGTCCGCCAGGAACACAACTCCTGCTAAAGTTGAACAGGTAGCCATAGCTCTCGCTCTCCTTGACGACTCCCGGTAAGACATATATACAGACTCACGAGCGGCAGTGCGAGCCTTTGCATCTGGATCGGTATCGGCTGAAGTAGCTCGCATCTTAGGTAATAGGGATATCTCAGAACACGCCATAATTTGGTTTCCGGCTCACCTTGAATCGCATCTGGCCTCCATGGCGAACCTAAACGAGATCGCTCACGCCAGAGCTCGCTAACTTACCGTGCTGGGCAGCCTGCGGGACCTTCAGACACCAACCTAATGGTATTTAGGGATGTTCTCCTCACTTTCAACGAGGTGACCAAACATTATCAACTAGAAAGAAGAATTTTGCCCTTCTTCATATGAAATTAACTTCGCAGGGCCTAGGCACCTACCCTCCGCATGCTTCAAACCAGGTCATACCCCAGTCTTCGTTCCCACAGCCAGTTTATTGAAATCATTAATCCAACATGCCCAGATCGTGGCACCGTATCGATGTTAGAACACATACTTTGGTAGTTCCCCTCATCACGCGAGTCTCGGCACATCATCGAAGAGGAATGGAGCTCTGCGATCAGGAGCTCAGAACTTGTACATCAACTCTTGGCTGTCCAGAGGGCCCACGATGCGGTGGTGAGGCTTGGCCTACCCTTTTCAACGTGGGAGTGGCCCGCTGCTCTACCTCCTTGAGGTAGTGTTCCTCAGGACCTCAATAATGTGTTCTGTGAATGAGCATTGCTACTGTGCCATATTGTGATTTCTGAGAGTGTCTGAGAAGACACAAACTGTTGAACACTGCCGCTGTGCCATCACGTTATTGCTGAGAGTATGAGGTGGGAAAGGCCACAGCAGACTCCATTGTAGAGCACGGGTGGTTTGACGTCTCCAGTACAGCCATTGAAGTCTTTTGCTTGAATGACTGTGATCAGTTTTTTATTTCATTCATAGAGTTTTCATTATACCTCAGCTATTTTATATAAAGTGCCGAATGAAGTGAAGTGTTCTGTGAATGAGCGTTGCCACTGAGCCATAATGTGATTTCTGAGAGAGTGTAAGGAGATACAAACATTCAAACACTGAAACGGTTGAACAGTGCCTTGGGCCACCGAAGCAGAAGATGCCGCGTTGAAGCGCCAACGATCCCGAGTGCTTCGCGCACTCATCATCATTCACATTGGATTTCACATATCTGGTCATTATTCTTGCTTAATATTGTTGCAAAGGGCACTGTATATTCTAATTTTGTTCCACAAGCTCTATCACAGTCAACTCGGCCACCCGCCCTATATCTTGCCTCTTGCCCGCACATCTCACCGCACCACTCATTCCTTTCATGTCGGCCGGCCACGTGCCCATACCACGACATTTTTCACCTCCTTCTTTCTTCGTGCAGCTTCCGACTGGAATGGCCTTTCCACTGATCTCGCCACCATGTTGTGCCACTCAGCATTTACACAAAATGTCACTCGTTTCTTTTCTATTTGAATACATTACATTGTTCCTTTTTGTGCCACTGGATCTCACTTTGTCTTCTTTTTTTTTGCTCGGTGTTACGCCTGGTAATATGTATACTGATCCTGCACATGTATTATTTTATTTCTGTATTAGTTACCCCTGTTCATACCTGTACCCATCCTGCATATGTTTTACATTTGTTGTATGTTTCCCACCCATTATGTAATACCCCCTTTAGGGTGTCTTTAAGGTAATAAAGGGAAGTAAAAGTGAAGTGAAGTGAAAATAAAAACGCGAATTTTTTTCTTGTAATTTGTATTTCTATTATTCGTCTCCCAAGTGTTGAAGATTGGGCGAGTTGGTTCGTCGTACTCGAACTGGTATAGCGCATTACGGGGAAGAAGAAACGGCCGAGCAGACCGACACAAGAGGACAGAGCGCTAACTTCCAACTGAACTTTATTGTCAAACTGCATCAAATATGTAGACCGGCGCAAGCATACAAAACCACCCTAAAGCAACGACAAGATAACACACAACATCGCACCGTCACATATCACAGATTCATAAGCGGTTATTCTGATTAAGGAAAGCCACTTCATGTTCAGATAAAACAAAAGAAGGGGCGCTAATACACGTGCTGCCAGCTGTTGCTATACAATGCGCTTCTAAAGTTTCTCGAGTTAATTGTGACGGGTGCTTTTTTACCACTTCGCATTGATCAAACTTGGGGGAACACCCACAATCGCGGCAGTGAATTCCACTGTGGCCCTGGATTGCTTTGTGAACATTACAATGGTACTCTTTTACCCTTTCATTAAGGCATTGCCCCGTTTGGCCGAAATACCACATACCACATGAGAATGGAATCGCGTAAACAACCCCCGCTACACACGGCACAAACCGAGTTTTGTGCTTAGTTGCGCAACCAGTGGTACGTGATTCGAGAGGGTTGACTGCTTTGCAAAGCCGCTGTAACTTATCCGGCGCTTAAAACACCACTTTGACGCTGGATTTCTCCCCTATCTTTTTTAGCCGGTGGGAAATGTTATGCACGTAGGGTAAAACTACGGGTATTTTTCGGTCGTTAGATTCCGGCTGAGCCTCGGAGTTGCAGCCTTTCTTTATCTTTTGTAATAGCTTTTCAGCTATAGATGTCAGTAGGATAGCTGGGTACCCAGCACTCAAAAGCCTTTCAGCTTGAGCTGCAAAGCTGCGCTGTATGACATGATGACACGATTTCCTAAGAGGATTGATGAGAGAAAGATTTGTGATGCTGCGCTTAACTAACTTGGAATGGGAAGAGTCATAGGGTAAAAGGGGTTTTCCATTTCTAGGTTCAAAAAGCCAGCACACATGGTCAGGAGAAAGAATTAAATTCAAATCTAAAAAGCGTAAGCTATTGTCAACTGGCAACTCGTGAGTCAATAAAAGCGGTTTAAAACATTCTTTAAAAGTCATTACAATACCGTCGGTTAGGTGCTGGCAGGCAGCGACGCTGCAGTCAATGAAAATTAAAAAGTCGTCTACGTAACGACATATTTTGGTGACAATATTTTGGTCCAGCATGCTCATCACCAACCGGTCATGATGTGCAAGGTATATGTCACTAAGGATCGGGGCCAGGCATGACCCGATGCAGACACCACTATTCTGTATGTATTTACGATCATTAAAAGACACAAAAGTCGACTTGATGTAAAAGGACAGAAGCTCTAAGAGGTTACTGTTATGGACACCCGTGATATTCTGGAAGGTTACAGCACCAAATGAGTCAATGACATTGTCAACACACTGTAAGAACTTCTCATGCGGCAAAGAGTAACACAGATCTTTTATATCGACCGAAAGTGCTTTTAAGCCCCTGTCGTTATGCTCCAGAAAGTTAACCAAAATGTCCGAATTTCCAATTAAAAAGGGGTCATCGATGGTGAGCAAATTGAGTTTTTCTTGCAGAAATAATGCCACAGTTTTTTGCCATGTTCCTCTCTCTGTCACAATTACCCGCAGAGGGCAATCGACCTTGTGTGTTTTGGCCGTAAAGAACACATCAGGGCTAAGCTTTTTGCACTTATTCACTGCTTTGGCAAGTTTTTTGAAACTCAAGGTGGCACACAGCTTTTTTGCCTGGGACTTAACTTTGCTGAGGGAAGTGTCATCCTCAGCTCTAAAGACGGAGTGAACATGGCGTTGATGTGGTTTCGCGTTTCATGCTTTCGACCAAAAAACTGCCATTTAAGAAAGTCGTGGGACACTTAAAAGACAATTCACTAGCTCTGTTACCTTCTGACGAGGGAGTTTTTGTCGTTTTACCGAACTCTTATTTATTGAGAAAGCGACCACAGCAGTGTTCCATTGCAGAATGGAACACTTTGCCAGACTGTGTTGTCGTTGAGCGAAACCCTATTGCGTTTAAGCAGTTGCTCACTGATCATCTCACGCTGTAAAATTCTTTTACACTGTTCTTTCTTTTCGCCTTTATATGCCTGATTCAAATTGTAACATTTTTTTGTGCTTTTAAATAAGTCTGCATTTCTATGTGTTATGTTTCAGTATTGTGATCCGATATGTTTTGTAACTCTTTATGTAACCTCCCCCCCCCCCTTATGTAGTACCCCGAGAGGGGCCTTTAAGGGAAAAATAAATGATGATGATGAGATGTTCACTCCGTCTTTAGAGCTGAGGATGACACTATTAAAAGCTATTAAAACAGATAAAGAAAGGCTGAAACTCCGAGGCTCAGCCGGAATCTAACGACCGAAAAAGACCCGTAGTTTTACCCTACGTGCATGACATTTCCAACCGGCTAAAAAAGATAGGGGAGAAATGCAGCGTCAAAGTGGTGTTTTCAGCGCCGGATAAGTTACAGCGGCTTTGCAAAGCAGTCAACCCTCTCAAATCACATACCACTGGTTGCGCAACTAAGCACAAATCTCGGTTTGTGCCGTGTGTAGCGGGGGTTGTTTACGCGATTCCATTCTCATGAGGTATGTGGTATTTCGGCCAAACGGGGCGATGCCTTAATGAAAGGCTAAAACAGCCCCATTATAATGTTCACAAAGTAATCCAGGGCCACATTGAAATTCACTGCCGCGATTGTGGATGTACCCCCATGTTTGATCAATGTGAAGTGGTAAAAAAGCACCCGTCACAATTTACTCGAGAAATTATAGAAGCGCATTGTATAGCAAGAGCTGGCAGCACGTGTATTAGCGCCCCTTCTTTGGCTTTATTTGAACATGAAGTGGCCTTCCTTAATCAGGATAACCGCCTATGAATCTGTGATATGTGACGGTGCGATGTTGTGTGTTATCTTGTCGTTGCGTTAGGGTGGTTTTGTATGCTTGCGTCGGTCTACATATTTGATGCAGTTTGACAATAAAGTTCAGATGGAAGTTAGCGCTCTGTCTTCTTGTGTCGGTCTGCTCGGTCGTTTCTTCTTCCCCGTAATGCGCTATACCAGTTCAAGTTCGTCTCCCAAGTTCTTGCAGTACTGTGGAAGACGCCGAAGCTATTTGGCAAAAAGGGGTAAAATCCCACAAAATGCAGTCATCTGCGCTGTCTGCTTGAAGTCTTTCTGATTGCACACATTAGGCACGTTAGCTGATGTCACTGATGTTGTAGTTTTCTGTCTGATCCGTAAGTTCTAAACTGAGTGTTGTGTACGTGTTATCATATTTAATTGGTATGTTCTGGCTTCATTCCCATGCCAGGGCAGAAGACAACTCTAAGTACCCTATCTACTCTGCCCACTATTTCTTTATCCCATTTGAGCCCACTTCCCCGCCCTGCAAGGCACTTGACAGCGTCCCCAATACGGAAGCCAGAAAGAAGCGTTTTTTCTTTCTTTTCTTCATCTTCTATTAAATAGCCGCTTATAATGTCACGTGAGTAACAAGTCAATATATTGCAAATGTATTGTAATTTATTTTCGCAACTTCTTCCGAATCATCAGGATTCGGCAACGCGCCGCATGAATTTACCTTGTCTGCCATGAAACGTCGCCTTTCATTTGGAAGTACACATGTCTTGCATCAGGTCCGCCGTTTCTATCTGCGTTGAACGCCAATGCTTCCACCGTATACTCTCGTTCTGATTTCTTCGAGGTCGCGCAAGAACGTAATGTAGTAAGCGTTGCGTTATGTACGCAGCGTCTTGTTTGGGGCGTATACGCACACCTTTGGAATCGGTACGTTACGTACTGCACATGCGCAGTTCTCTCCCGTGGCAGTGTTTTGTACGTGGCCTTGTTACGTACGCCCAAATAAAAATGTCCATTATTCTCCCTCGATACGCATCGTCCCGATGCGTACGCCAGCGAGTTCGGTATTGTCATCTGCTGTATGCGTTAGTGATTGTGTCATTCGGCACAGAGAAGAGAATGTTCTCTGCTTGTCCTAGTATGGTTTCATCCTAACTAAGTGAACGGTTCCTGTGCGACGTCGGCACCATGATGGACTAACGTGTCTTTCCAAAACAACACAGTTTAAAGGGTTCATTCGGCGGAGGACTATGTAAGGACCGAAGTAACGACGGAAAAGAATTTGGGAGAGGCAAGGTGTTCGCACGGGGGTCCATTTCGATACTCTGTCCAATGGTGCATAGTCAACCTCTGTTCCCCAGAAGATGTATCGGTCCGCATCGATTCGCTGCTGTTGTTGAATGTGGTATCGGGCCAGCATTGTCGCTTTGAGGCAGTATTGCATACAACGGTGTAGTGACTGTTCAGCAATAAACAAGCTGGAATGGTGTCACTTGAGTAGTCGTGCGCAATGCGTTGTTATAAGAGAATGTGGCTTTCAGTAGTATTCTGTCTCATTGTCAGTAGTCCCATTAATTAGGGAGGCAATCGCAGGGCTCATTCTAAGGTCTGACGTATCAGCCTCCTAACTGCACCATGAAAGCACGGACTATTTGAACGTGGCCGATATGGCACGCCAGGGGACGCCGGCTGTAGTCCAAAGAACGAGGCAGAGTCAAGAGTTGATGACAAAACAAAAAAATATTCTCAAATGAGACAGAACTAACAACAAACAGACATGCACACTCGGCAATAATCTCATCACAAGGTACCCAAAGCAACGTGCTTATGACACAATAAGATGCACTTTAAACAATGGACACAAACAACAAACGCTACAATACAATCACATGCATTCAGTATTCAAGACATTTAAAGACAAATTCAGTCTAAAGTTCTTGGAGCAAAGCTTGAATGCTTCTCTTCAAAGGAACACTCACTCAAAATCCAGCGCTGGTTGTCGCACACCGAAGTCTCTCTTCCAGGAAACTCTCGCGTCGTCAAATGTCCGGACATCAATAACAAAAGTTCTTCGCCAGTAACACGTCGGCACCTCGCGCGCTGCGACTGCAGAGAACGTCTTCGCCCACGGATGGTTCACAGACTGAACTCCTGCTTGTAAGACAAGCATTCGCACGCTGCCAGAACAGCACTGCTCATCTTCTGCTTGGTCACTGAGGACGCAAGCCTTCACATGGCGAAAAACTCCCTTCCTCTCCATCTCTTATCTCGCTGGTGCAGAACTCTTCATCTCCTGCTTCGTCACTGAAGACACAAGCCTTTGTCTGACGACAGAAAAACTCTCTGCTTGGTTACTGTGGAACAAGCACTTGGTCTGATGACGGCAAACTGTCTTCATCTCCTACTGCAGCTACCTCCGCTGCTGGCTTGTACGCACTCGCCATGATTCCAGAAGTTTCGCCGGCGCGCCGCACAGCCAAAGCTGGGGAAGGACGAAGACTTATCTCGAAGTCTCCTGTGACCCGTGACGGAGTTCGGCAGCGCCACGCCCCTTTCGTACCAAATGTTCATGCAGTTCACTGGCGTTAGATCCGAGGAGGTCGGTCAGCGTGGCTACAGCGCTTTTGAGTGGGACGGGCGGCACGCGCAAGGCTTCATTTTGGTACCTTTTCCATCTTTTCACCATATTTTTGCCGCGTTTCTTCGACGCCTTCATGTCACGTAGCGGTTGAAATTCGTGGGCGCGCTTTCTTTACCGCTAGCTTGTGGCACCTGTATACTGTGCTCCAAGTCTACGTAAATTTACTACATATCAGTGGGTGTTTTGTTAAGACATTCGGTGAGGCCGTCAGTTTAGTTAGCGGGTGGTAAGCAGTAATGCTCGTGGGGAACGTGTGGGTAATCTTCATACTTTACTGTGTCAAATTCGCTGTAAATTCTGTTCCTCAGTGTATAATAACAAATATCAGAATACCATGTCGTAGCGCTGTGGAGGAGACGAAGAATTGTAGGACTTCAATGGCTGTCCGTCTGACCAAAGAAGCTGTCTCCACGTAACAGGTTAAGTAATCCATTGCTGCCACAATTCATTTTTTTCCTAAAATGGTGTCGGAAACGGCCCAAGCAGATCCATTCGTATTTGTTGGAACGGAGATTCTGGGCGATCTATTATATAGAGAAAGCTCTCCGGTTTCAAAAGAGGCACCTCGCATCGCTGGCAATGGCGAAAAGTTCTTGCATAATGCTCTACCGTATTCAATGATCTTGGCCAGTAGTATTTGACATGAATGCATGCGAAGGTTTGACCCCCATTCCTGACGAGAGGTAATCGTGACAGGCTTCGAAAGTTTCGGTTCGTAGGGAAGAAGGGATCATGAGTAGAACTTTTATGGTGCTGCACTCAAAGTTCGTTTTCAACAGGTCGTTATTTCTCAGAAGATATGACAACGATCCCTGTGAGAAAGACGCACAGAGTGTCTTTGCAGATACCTGATGAGCAAAATCAACTCGGCGTAAGAATGTTTATGTTCAGCCATTTGTGATGTGGTACAGGCTCCAAGAGACGGACAGCGATCTGCATCTTCCACAGGAGCAGATTCGTCAGGTGTGCGTGATAAGCAGTCAGCGTCACTCTGCTTTCCGCAAGACATGTACACGACCCCTATTTCGTAGTCTCGCAGTCTCTCGCAGCATGTCGCCTAGACGAGTCTTTTGAGGTCGGCTAGCTAGCACAGCGAGTGATGTTCACTCACGGCTCGAAATGGTCGGCCGTAGAGACATGGTCGGAACCTTCATATGGCCCAAATCGCTGCAAGGCATTCTTTTTCTGTCGCCGAATAATTATTTTCTGCCTTCGAAAGAGTGCGGCTATAACGTAAGCAATCCTCTCCGCCCAATTTTGCCACTGAATGAGGACCACACAGACTCCCAAAGTATTTGCGCCCAAGTGGATGTCTATCTCCACTTCATCATCAAAGTGTGCAAGTACAGGGTCGTTTTGAAGCCGCCGTCGTAGCTCATAGAATACAGCATCTTGCTCACTCGTATAGACAATCGGTACGTCAGTCTTGTTAGCGGTTCGGTTATCTTGGGAAAAGTTATAAAGCGACCGTAATAGGTACAAAGCCCTAAAAATCACCTGACAGCCTTTTTCTCCATGGGTCTTGCGAACTCTTATACTGCTGCAGTCTTCTCAGGGTCAGGGCGCATGCCTTTAGAACTAACCACGTGGCCCAGGTAAGAGTTCGCAGAAACCGGAATGGCACTTTTGTGGCTTTATGGTTAGTCCTTCTGAACCTACAGCTTATAGAGCAATGCGTAGTCACTCCACGTACTGATCGGATAGTCAAAAAGATTACGACATTTTCGAGATAAACAAGACAGGATTGTCTTTTTAAAGCGCATGTCACAGTGTCCATCGTCCGCTGAAATGGGGCAGGTTCGGGAACAATGGCCATCACGGGAGTACCTTGAACTCGTACAGCCCATCTGGAGTGACGAACGCTGTTTTTCGCGGCCTCTTTCGTCCACCTCTATCAGTACCCGTTTCCAGGCCCGTTTCCAAGGTCCAAAGAAGAAAGAATTTCTTGTTCCGTTCTCTGTCAGAAATAGCGTTAATCCTTGGGAGCGGATAGGCATCCCGCCTTGTGACAGTCCACTTTCTGTAATCTACGCAAAAGCGCAAAGTGTCGTCATTCTTTTTCACTAACATGACAGGCTAAGCCCACGGGCTGTCTCACGGTTGAATGACATCATCCCTAAGAATTTCTTTAAAATGGCTTCTGATGACCTCTCTCTTCAAGTTATACTCAATAAGGGGGCTGACAAATCCGCCTCCCCAATTCCTCGATTATGATGTAATGCGGTGTTTGGAGATAGACGTCCCCTGGACTTTCGATAACATCGAGAGTCCAGGTGAGTCGAGTAGTGTTGTGATCACAAAAATAAACTGTTGAAAGTATCGCTATGTGCGTGTGTGTGTGTGTGTGTGTGTGTGTGTGTGTGTGTGTGTGTGTGTGTGTGTGTGTGTGTGTGTGTGTGGTGTTTGTGCGTGTGCGTGTGCGTGTGTGTGTGTGTGTGTGTGTGTGTGTGTGTGTGTGTGTGTGTGTGTGTGTGTGTGTGTGTGTGTGTGTGTGTGTGTGTGTGTGTGTGTGTGTGTGTGTGTGTGTGAGTGCGTGTGTGTCCCCTTACTTTGTGTACTTGTATTCAGTGCGCTCTTACCCTTCTTAAACATGGAATACCAACATGCCCACCTTTCCACCTTGGTTGACATCGAGAAGCAGAAGGCGAATTCTCGTACAAGGCTCTCGAATTACCGCTTCTGGCTGGGTTACGGGGCTGCGTCGATGCTGATGGATACGAGTAGATAGTCTACGTTGTCAGAATTGAGTGCTGCCGTATCAGAAGGGCCCAAACCTGTATTTTGAATGTATCGGTCAAGCGGGCGATCACAGTTTCTTTCGGATATGCTGCACCAAATTTCCGAAATTAGTCAAAAGGACATTCGCGCAACCATCACACAACCGGACGAGACATCTCACCATGCACATTCTTTTTCTAATACGAGCGCAGTGTTACTTTCTACTATTCCTTCATGGTCGCTGACTTCTATGTTCCTTACGGCAACAGCAATGCTGAATCTTGGCGGCAGCATTCCGTCGTCGTCTAGAATGTGGAGCACGTAGTATTGTTGTTCATCACACTCGATGGTCGCAATGGCGTGCTCATAGGCCTGTAAGCCAGTGGGGCCAAGGGGAGCGCAAGCCTTCCCACTGGAAAACGTTAGGGGGCGATACGCCCTCCCCACTTTCGACAGTGGTCACTGTCCCCTGCACGCTGTGGAAAACAACTGAAATGAAATATTCCTTCACCACTGCAATCATTCAATCACGGCGTTACGATAAAATGAAAATATTATGAGGGAATGTTTATTGTATTGATAATTTTCTAATACTTCAACAGTTATGATTTTTCTCCAAGCCTCTTTATGAGACTTTCCTCCCTGTGCTGTATCACTGCAGAGCACGCTAGCGCTGAACAGGGGTCCTATAATATTACACAGCTTGTTCATGTTTCTATTCTGCTATGACTGGCAGATGCACGTATTAACGGGAACGAACAAACTTTTTTCTGGATTGGTCGACGCATTTGCTGCTTTTGGAAATTTATATTCTTTTATCTAAAAGGATTAGCCTCACCACTGCTCTGTCGAAGCTGCTATCAGCCGAGGATTGCGAGGAATCTTCTAATTTTTTTTCGCCATTCTGAAAGCGCCAAGAAAGGCTTCCGCTTTAGTCTCCGATAAATCTGTTCAGCCTTGCTTATGGCAAACTGGCACCTTGCAAAGTGGCAACGAATGAAGCAGTGCAGTCGAGCTCACTGGGAAGCTAAACTTGTAAGCTTGCCCAGAAACTTGACCCACCGGACCAGGGAGAATGTGAAAGACCGTGGTTTTATCACTAAGAAGGCTTCACTAAAAGTCGGGCTAGTTCATGTACATTCAACTTCAATTTTCCTTTAAAGCTCACAATGCAACTAGCACAGAAAAAAATCACAGACGTGCAGCGCTGCTTACTTCTTTTTTTTTTTCTCAGCAACGATGAACTGACAGAGATACATACGCGTACTAACTGCTAAACGCCGTTATGCTGCAACTGAAAATATTTTATTATACTCATATGAATCCATATCACCAGCTTCAGTGAGAAATCGCTGCTAATGTGATCGGCGGCTAGTCTAGCTGAATTACAATTAAAGGGAAATACTCTCCGGCTATTTCAAATTGTTCTACGTATTTTTCAGCACGCGAACGCGCTGTTTAATGTACATGCACTGTAACACACAGCACGACATTTCACAAAATCTCGACGTCATGCAACAGGCAGGGAACTTTATGGCACACAGAAAATTTTAAATGACTGAGAGCCTATGAACAACAATATGGCGTAGTGAAAAATGTTCATTTTGTTATTTTTTACGTGGTTGTGAATTAGTGGTCACTACACGATGGATCAATTTCACGTCATTTCTTGCCTCGCGTAATGAGTAAGTGCAGCGTGAATGAGCCAGAATGTTTAGGCCAATCGTATACATCTAACGACCGTTTTGAAAGGAGCAGGTAGCGATAGTTTAAGTTGTTCGCATCATTTCAAAGGGCGTAGTTAGGCAGGTGCTTGGGTGCCCTTTAAGAAATGTACTACGATCCTAACAGCTCAAATTATAATTTTTGAACAAGATAGTGGAAACGTCGATAATGAAGGTAATATACTAATAGTAAAAATATAGACCGGTACACGCGCCAAAACAATGGACTATTAGCAAACAACACAGATTATGATGCACGCAAGCTTAAATATTTGCAAGAAACTAAAATACTTATTTTGCAAAAGTATATGATCATTCATTTCTTTACAAAAAAAACATGTTTGATTCCTCCGCCATAAGAATCGGTATAGCACAAAAGCAAAGCGTGTTTTTACAGAGGTAACCTAATGTTTATTGTACATTGATAACGGAGGTTTCGTCGAATGTATGTTTTGGTGTTTTAGGGCTACAGCACCATTCAAAGTGAATGTACCCTAGATGCTGCTTTGTACATCTACATCCCGACAACTAACGTTTAGGATGACTTTATGAAACAAACTATTGCAATATGTGTAGATGATAACCACAAAAGCATACTCAGAGAAAGAGGCGTGATAGCAACATTAGCGTCGCATCTACTTGTTACGGAGCTTGACTGCCAACCCGAAGGTCGCGGGATTAAAACCCGGCTGCGGCAGCTGCGTTTTCCATGGAAGGGAAAATGCTGTAGGCCCTTGAGGTCAGATTTCGGTGCACGTCAAAAACCCTGGGAAGTCAAAATTTCCGCAGCCCTCTCCTACGGCGTCTTTAATATTCTTGTTGTGGTTTGGAATTTTAAACTCTCCATATTAATGCTTTATTCCATTGCATGTAGTACTTGGGCCAAGGGTTCCGTCCTTCGGCCTGGTAAAGTGTGACTGAACTTTCTGGTATCCAAATAAACAATAAGTACGTCGTACGCCCCTTTAGCCCAGCCGCAATGTTTCTCGGGGCACGTGCAAGTGAGGGATCCATGCGAGGTACGCGTGTGTCCCAG
This sequence comes from Rhipicephalus microplus, assembly GCF_043290135.1. Lineage (NCBI taxonomy): Eukaryota > Metazoa > Arthropoda > Arachnida > Ixodida > Ixodidae > Rhipicephalus > Rhipicephalus microplus. Next base: position 17,057,016 of record NC_134701.1, on the reverse strand, counting down.
GGCCATTTTTGGTTTGATAGACGCTACGAGTGAGACCGATGGATGGATGGATGGATGTATCCGGCAGTGCCCTTTAGATCAGGCGGTGGCTCATGCCACCTAGCCATAAATTTGAGTGCTATCACTGTGTGTGTGCTATCACTGCGGAATCAGGGCGTAGATGAAGTATATATAAACATTCTGGAAGAAATCTACAGGGGATCAACTGCTACCATAGTGCTTCATAAAGAAAGCAACAGAATACCAATCAAGAAGGGTGTAAGGCAGGGGGACACAATTTCCCCAATGCTATTTACCGCGTGCTTACAGGAGGTTTTCAGAAGCCTAGAATGGGAACAGTTAGGGATAAGAGTCAATGGAGAATATCTTAGTAACCTGCGCTTCGCCGATGACATTGCATTGCTGAGTAACTCGGGGGACGAATTGCAACTGATGATTACGGAGTTAGACAAGGAGAGCAGAAAGGTGGGTCTTAAAATTAATCTGCAGAAAACGAAAGTAATGTACAACAACCTCGGCAAGGAGCAGCGCTTCGAGATAGGTAATAGTGCACTTGAAGTTGTGAAAGACTATGTCTACTTAGGGCAGGTAATAACCGCAGAGCCGAACCACGAGATTGAAGTAACTAGAAGAATAAGAATGGGGTGGAGCACATTCGGCAAGCACTCTCAAATTATGACAGGTAGTTTGCCACTATCCCTCAAGAGGAAGGTATATAACAGCTGTATCTTGCCGGTACTTAGCTACGGAGCAGAAACCTGGAGACTTACAAAGAGGGTTCAGCTTAAATTGAGGACGACGCAGCGAGCAATGGAAAGAAAAATGGTAGGTGTAACCTTAAGAGACAAGAAGAGAGCAGAGTGGATTAGGGAACAAACGGGGGTTAAGGATATCATAGCTGAAATCAAGAAGAAGAAATGGACATGGGCAGGGCATGTAGCGCGTAGACAGGATAACCGCTGGTCATTAAGGGTAACTGACTGGATTCCCAGAGAAGGGAAGCGGGTTAGGGGGAGACAGAAGGTTAGGTGGGCAGATGAGATTAAGAAGTTTGCGGGTATAAATTGGCAGCAGCAAGCACAGGACCGGGTTAACTGGCGGAACATGGGAGAGGCCTTTGTCCTGCAGTGGACGTAGTCAGGCTGATGATGATGATGACTGTGTGTTCAAGGATTGAATTTCACTCGCGCCTCGATTGTAGCCATCAGTCAGTTAGCCTCCTCCAGGTTCTTCCTACCCGTTTAAAGTCTATTTTGCCTTCACTGTCTCTAACCCAATTGCTTTGAAAAATTCGATGTCATTATTTTCGACTATAGTATGTAGCTCTTTACAGAACATCATCAAATGTTCAGCCATTTCCTTCTCCTCTCCAAACGCACTGCATACCGTGTCTGTGCCTTCGTACTTTGCTGGGTAAGTCTTGGTCCGCAATACTCCTGTTATAGCCTCGAAGAGCAGAGAACTACCCCGAAAATTATTGTAGATCATTTCCATTGCAATTTCCTGCCTAAACGTTTGGTAGGTCTCCAGTGATGATTTCATAAGCATTCTCATCTTCCACATGTTCCTATTCGTTTATTTCAACTTCTTCTTAACCAATCTTTCTTTTTGGCTTGGTATTCTGCTGTTGTCTAAATACTTGCTTGACAATTTTTGAGTTTGTTTCCTCCATTTAGAATCGACATTTTTCATGTACAAGTAACTGAAAATTTTCCTAGCCCAACGCTCCTCTCCCATTTTTCTCTGTCGCTCCTCAAATTCTATCTTGCTGCCAGCTTCCCTGAACCCAAACGATGCCCATCCCACGTCTCCCTGTACCCCCTGATTTGGAGTATTCCCCTGTGCTACCAAAGCAAGTCTGCCTATGCCACGCTGCTTGATTTTCAATCTTGATTGAACTTCTGATTTCATGCACAAGACCACATTGCCGAACGCCAAACCCAGGACCATGACACCTTTCTGTATCTCTCTCACAGCGTCATACCTATTGGATTTCCACAGTGCCATATTTTTATTACTGCTGTAATCCTTAGTCATTACGTATCTTTCGTGCTCTCTTTGATGTCTTTATTTATCCATACGCCACAGTACTTGCATGTATTCCTTATTTTTAGCGTGACTTTCTGTATCTTATGCTCACTGTGTTTGTTATCCTTAAAAATCATGATTGCAAACTTTTCCCTGCTGAACTTCATATTCAACCTACTCCCTCAATGCCAGAGATGTCTATCAATCTCTGCAGATGTTCCTGGTTGTCGGCTATTATACTATAGCATCTGCATACATCAATGCTCCCAATGATTATTAATGTGTTTTCCTTGCTTGGCAAAACAGAGGCTGATTCCTTGTCAACTTCCTTATAATTTGGTTTCTAATCCCTGGAGATACGGCATAAATACCAAAGGTGACAAGTGACCTCCCTGTCGAAGCCCGCGTTGTATCACTATAGGTTCAGATACCTGTTTCTACCATTTGATAACTACCTTGTTACATTTAGAGATATTTATTCGAAGATTACTTTTTCCATCTCCCACATCCAGTGTGTCCAGTATTCTAGACAAGTATTTTTGAATCACACTATCGTAAGCTCCCTTGATATCTACAAATGCCAGCCACAGGGGGCTGTGTTTTTCTTCCGCTATTTCAATACACAGCATCAATGAAAGCAGATTGTCCTGAAACCTACTTCGTTTACGGAACCTATTTTGTAGTTCTCCCAGCACCCCCTCATTCTCCACCCATGTCTGTAGTCTTTCCTTCACTATCTGCATCACCAGCGTGTAAACTACTGAAGTCATGGTTATAGGACGGTAGTTGTTTATAACGGATTCGTCCCCTTTTCCTTTATAGATCTTGCTCATCCGGCTTAGTTTCCACTCATTCGGAGCTTCACCATCCATGATTGCTTTTCTCGCTGCCTCTCCTAATGTTTACTTAGAGCTTCGTCCTAGTTTCTTTATTAGCAAGATTGGGATGCCGTCAGGGCTTCTTAATGTGCTGTTAAGAACTCTTTTCTCTGCCCTTTCTCACTCTCGCTGTCGCAGTAGACCCAATAAGCTACTTGGTTCATCCTCTTCTGGTAAGGTGCATGCATCGCTTTCTTGATGTTTAAATTTTTTCTGTCATCATTGTTTTTATATATTACATTACCTCATCCCCTTCTAGTCTGACCGCTTGAACTGTATTTATAAGCCTCTGGTTCATGCTTGTCTTATTACTCCGAGAATTGAGATGGTTCCAAAACTTTTTAGCGGCTTTTCCATCCTTTTTTTTTTACTTCCGCCAACCATTGAACCCCCTTTCCTCTAATCTTTTCACTCATCAAATCGAATGCTTCCCTTCTGCAGTTCAAAAAGTTATCCCATTTTTTTGACATCATCTATAAGTTCACCCCTCTCTTTAACATACCTGTGTTTTCTGGAGGCTTCCTGACGTCTGCCTATGGCTCCCTTAATTTCCTTATCTCACCAGCGCTTGCGTTTGTGACTGCTTTTTTCTGTATTTGGCTCGTACCTTAGCAAGCTCAAACTCAAACAATCGAGTTAGATTTCTGTACGTCCACTCCATTTCAGTACACTCGGTGACTATTTTCCGAAGTTTTTATTTCTATTTGCTTTCTGAAAAATATTACCGTGTGGCTGCTCGTAATGTCGCCTTTCCATTTTTATTTCTCTTCCAAACCTCAGCTTGATACATTTGCGATCACTGCCTAAGCTTCTGGACCCCTATTCACCTATGTTCATCACCCTTAGCGGATCATACATCTTATGCGACAATATTGCGTAATCTATCGTCGACTGCAGCCTTCCCACCTCCCATGTTATCTGCCCTTCGCATTTCTCGGTGCTGTTGCAAACATGATATATTTAGAAAATATTTCTGCAAGAGCGATTGCAGCGCTTGCTTGCTTGCTTGCTTGTTCCTTTCTTTTGTGGCTCTCAGCCACTAAGGGGGATTGGCCAATAAACCGTTGGTTAATGCAAGTCGATACCTTTTGATTTTCTAGACTAGGGGAATATGATTACTGTGTTTTGACTGTGAAAATAATATCGCGCAATGTAAGAAAAAGAAAAAAAGGGGGGGGAGAGAAATAATAGAACTCGTTGAATATCTGAGGTGGAATCGTTATAAGAAATTCTCCTGAGAGTTGAATCATTGCAGTGCATCAGCTAAATAATAAGTGGTAGTGTGGCTAGTAAAATTCGAGAGCTGATCGCTGACTCAGTAAGGTAATCTTCCTGTGTTATATATGAATTCGCAGAGAGCCCCGCAGATGTTCCTGTCGCTGTGTCCCATTGAAGTGGCCCCAAAAGACAAAATAGTGGGAGTATTAGGTGATATTACTAGTTTTTTTAATTAAATTTTGTATCAGTTTTTTCTTTGATTTTTGAATCAGTGACATGTGATAAGAAAATGGTCTATACGTTCAGGTTCGTTACAGCTTGAGCACAGAGGGGATGGCACCAGACCAGACCTGTTTAAATAGAAATTAAGAGGTGGTACACGGCAACGTAATTTTGTTATCAAGACTTCCAATTTAAGCGTGGGAAACCATTTATTGTTCAATGTAAAGTGCAAGTGCGAGAAATCTGGATTCGGTATCATGATTTTTGATGAGTCCTCAAGAAGGGAAAGTTTTCTAAACCTCGCTGCTGTTACATAAGCTGTAGGAGGCACGATTGGCACAATCGGAAGATCAAGAGATGTTCGCGCAAGTGTGTAGCGCTAGTGTTGCAGCGCTAGCCAGTCTGGCTCTGAGCTCGTGCAGCTAGCGACCTTCGTCTTCATCGGGCACACACGCACATTGACAATATGCATTGCGGCAGCCTACATGTCGCAAAGCACCCGTCGCCAAAGGCTTTATTTCGGCGCATCTAGACGTCAACGCCACTGGGAGAGTGATACTGCTTCAGGCGTGTGGCATGTACGAAGTCGCTGGCCCGAGGGGTGAATAAAGATGACGAGGCAGCAGGAGCGATTTCATAGGTGACGGGAGGCACTGCGGGAAGCACTTTGTATGGCCCTGTGTACGGAGAGAGGAGTTTGTCAGACGAGCCAACGTGCCTGGTCGGAAACCATTGCAGAACCAGCGAACCAGAAGAAAAGTCGATATTGCGGTGTCGTTGATCATACCGATGCCATTGGTTTTCTTGGGAGGTCAGAAGGCGAGAACAAGCGGTTTCGCGTGCGTGGGTGGCCTGGCTGATGGCGTCCAGGGCATATTCTGCGGTACAAGCTGCTGGCAACGGAATGACTGTTTCGAGGGGAAATGTGGGTTCGCGGCCGAACAACAAGAAAAATGCGGAGTAACAAGCTGTGTCAAAGCGCGATAAATTGTACGCTAATGTAACATATGGTAGAGCGAGGTCCCAGTCAGAGTGAACCGAGGACACGTACTTTGAACGCATGTCGGTTAGGGTTTGGTTCAGACGCTCTGTGAGGCCATTTGTTTGCGAATGGTAGGACGTAGCGAGCTTGTGGCGCGTTGCACATGAGCGTAGGATGTCCGTTATGGCTTTCGATAGAACTTTTGCGGCCTTGGTTCGTGAGCAGCTGGCGTGTAGCACCATTTTGCAAGATCACGTCGTGTGGAAGAAAATTGGTAACGCCTGTGGCGCAACTTGTTGGGAGGGCGCGTGTGAAGGCGTAGCGTGTGGCTTAGTCATTGGCCACAGCTATCCATCTACTGCCAGCGCAGAAGACAGGTTAAAAGGGCCAAGTATGTTTAAGCTGACGCGAAAGAAAGGTTACGAAGGAATGTCCACTGGTTGAAGGCACCGCGTCGGAAGCGTCGACGGTGTTTTGCGGAGCTCACATTCCTTACACACCGCGACGTATCTTCTGACGGAGCGTGCGAGACCTAACCAATAGAAGCGACGGCGAATGCGGCCGTATGTGCGGGACACGCCGAGGTGACTGGCAGTAGGAACGTCGTTAATTTCTCGGAGTAAAGCCGAGTGGCGCTGTTTGGGTATAGCAAGCAGCAGAGGTGGGCCGTCTGAATGGAAGTTATGCCGGTAGAATGTATTATTCTGGAGTACGAATGCACGATAGGATTGGATCGATGTAAAAGAGTCGAGGCGCTTGATGATAGCCCGTAAGGCTGCATCACGGCGTTACTCGTCGGCTATGTGGGTCAGTTGAGAAACAGAGCACACGCAGGCGTCACTGTCAGGTGCGCCGGCTGGTTCGCCAACTGAATAGCGAGAAATGCAATCAGCGTCATGATGCAGATGTCCAGACTTGCATGTCACAGCAAAGGTATGTTCTTGCAGTCACCGAGCCCAGCGACAAGAGTCCACATGTGGGATCTCTCAAGGACGAAAGGCAGCAGAGCGCGTGGTGGTCTGTGATGACGTAGAAGTGTGTGCCATATAAATATGGACGGAACTTTCACACTGCCCAGACAAGAGCAAGGCATTATCGCTCCGTGATCGAATAGTTGCGCTTTGCAGGTGTAAGGAGGCGGCAAGCATTTGCGTTATGAGGCTTTATCAGTGTATTCATACATATTTCACATTCTGTTCAAGATACTTTTCTAAACTCTTGGAAACGAGGTTTAACGGTTTGGTTGAAAAAAGAAACAGCTGAAAGCGGATGAGGTGGCGGGTATCCCTCAAAATTAGTTTTCAGCGTGTCTTGCAGATAACACAATTAGGCACGACCACATTTTCCTATACCCTTCAAGAAGGTGCCCCCCCCCCATTCCCGTAGAATGGTTGTGACCAAGCAAAGGCAACATACATAATTCAAATCAACGAAAGATGTAGCCACTTCATTGTTATGAGGCCAGTGAATAGGTGAGAATATTGCTACAAGAAACTATATTTTTCTTGTGAAAACGACGGCGAGTTAAAGCCACGAGCAGTTTGAACGTGGTGAGGCCACGCACTTTTGTGTTTAAAGTTTTATTCAAAACTGCACACGATAATGGGGGATGAATAAATACTGTTATGCAGTACGTGTCAAACAACTGCGAATGTCCGCGCTCTTACATTTATAAGGCAGTTGCAAATAGAATGGTTTATATGTGAAGCACGTGGCTGGCTTACATCTTATACTTGCTGACCCACATGAATGACAATAGTCTCTTTTAGTTACAATGAATCACCCACCTGTGCTTGGGCTCTAAAAATATGTGCATTACTTCTAAACGACAATTTCAATAACAGGAGTTTTTATGGTTTGCTTGGTTGTTTTGTTTGACAATGTGCATGAACTTTATGCTTGTTTTGCTCGACTACAGTGTTTGTTGTTTTTTTACACCTTTATTTTCTCATAAATCATATACAAAGACATCAATGTTGTCAAATAATGTGTGGTTCTCTCAACTTTAGTAAAATAAGGCGAGGGCCGAATATCGCCAGAAAACATTATTATTCGCATATATATTTCTAATCGCATCATGAAATTGCAATAGCGTGACAAAAATACAATCCAGAGAGACAATGCTACATGTGAGGTAACAATGAACACTTGCAAATATGGCATAATTCCCGCGTAGCTGGCAGCTCTGCATTACATGTTTTTAAGGGACCCCTGACAATAAAGTTTTGGCTGACAGTGCGGAATCTGTAAATTCGTGTTTCGTAATACCGAAATTCAATAGGAAATGCTCCAAAGTATTGCATCCGTAAGGCTTGCATAATTTTGATGTGACTCTGACATGAGCCCCACTGCAAGGGAGCCCCTGAAATCACATGTTCTCAAAGTTTAGCTACCCTGCGAGTGCAGCTTTCAAATCGGGGCTCCAAGCATTGTAAGGAATGAGATCGGAAACTTCGGTCTTCAAAAGGATTTACGAGATCACCAAGAGCGCGTCTCCTTGGGGGCAAAAGAGAAGCATCGCTAGCCTTAGAAGTCCGATGCCAAAGCAAGAAAGGCAGGCAACGACAGCCCTTGTTGGGGTCTAGTCCTCTTATCATGCGCACCCCATGAATCTGTGACACTGAAATCAGTCGCTCTTGTGTAATGTCACACAGGGTCCCTCACTTGCATCATATTACTGCCAATGTCTATAGGCGCTGCAACCTTAGATGAGCATTCACGCTTACATTAGAATAAAAAATTATCTTAATCAATTTTACCATCCGTTAAACATTGTCATACAATTTTTTATATCTACGGCAAATATGAAGTCGTACACTGTAAGAACACGTGGTGCACATGAGGGCGGCTCGTGGTTCAGCGTGACAGTTTACTGTGCATGTGCCGCTGCTATAAATTGTTCTTTGGCACCGACGAAAACAGCGCTGCTACTGACAATTCAGTTTTTTTTTACCTCATAACTACCACTGAACAGACTTGAAATACGTAATATACATGCTCCAATTTTCAAAAGTACTGATTGTAAGCATGATAGCATCTGACTGCGCAAAACAATGTGATCATCCTCATAATCGAGCTTCAGGCTTCTCCTGCTAGGCAGCCCGACGTACTGGTTTTTGTTATTTGAGTACAATTTAAAGAAATCATGGTTAATTGCCATGTGAAAAGAATGCTAGAATATTTCCCAATATTTTAGTATTTGTATGGTGCTTTATGGCGCAAGGGTGAGTTGATAACAAAAGAGCGCCAATCCAGTAGACTAGAGATGCGAACACCGATTAGGTACGCAGCTGTATAGGAGCCTTAAAATTGCTCGTGCTAACGCGGTTAAAAACATGGAAGTGACGTGAAATATGGGCAGTGAGAGTGAATGGCAAAAGATCGTGATAATAAAACATTGGCGGAGATGTGGTCACCACAGCCGTGACTTAAGTAGAGAGGTCGTGCTACACATCACCTTGAAATATGGAATCAAACTTATGTAAAATATTTAAAAACGCAAACGTTGATTCAAGATTAAAATTGGATGCCTACCGATGAGCCTGCCATGGTGTACTGGAAGTTGTTGTTGGTAGGGCCTCAAAAAGTGATTTTTCCGACCACTTCACTCGTTGCACTGGACGAGGATGTCGAGAACCACATTCAAAAGACTTTTTCGCATTTAGGAGACTAATAAAAATTTTGTCATGGTGAACAAAGGCAGAAGGGCGTAAGAGAAGGACTTTTTGAATCTACAGACAGAACTTTAATGCTAAAAGCACTTGTTAGCGTTGAGTTTTTTCTAGTCTTTATTGATTCGTTCTGTTGTATGTTAGCGCTCACATATACACACTAAACCAAAATACCCGGTATTATCCTCAAAAACTGGGTAAACCACTTCTTCACGCACTACCTTTTCTGGTTTTTTTTTCCACCTACTAGTCGAAGTAAACATTTACTCTCGTGCTGAGTTTTGAACGTAAAAAGGGTAGTAATTGTTTAGCCCACTGAGGTTTTCAGCGAGTTAAGAGAGTGTACACTTTCACAGCTTTCAGAATGTTTTTGCCGCGAGTTCTGAGATTTATTTCAGGTGGTAAAAATTTAAGTTCACGGGTGGATTCGGCCACAATCTACAAATTTATTAAATATCAAATGACGGCAAAACTGATGGCGGGTTAAAATACAAATGAACACGCACACACAACAAATGCAGAATAAAACACCATTTAGGATGACTGCCTGTTGGGCGTGTTCGCAAAGGTTCATGATGAAACAAGCGCTAAAATTACTTACACTCAGAAAGGACACAGACGAGCGCTTAGTAGCAACTGAAATTTTTATTACAAAACGAACACTAATAAATACATCATACGCATGTACGTCATTCCCAACTTCCCCTGTCATCATCAACAACGTGATAAAACAAAACATGCACTCCCATAATCAATGGCACACAACCGGAAGCAAACACGTGTCAAAAACTAAGAAAAGAAAATGTAAAACAGAAAATACAAAAAACGTAAAACAGAAAAAACACTGGGTTTCGTGACGTCCAAAAAAGCAAATTCACCGTCTATTAGTAGAACTGACGTTTGACTGACGCAACTGTCCCCTCCTTTCCTAATTCTTTACGCTTCCATTATTTCTCTCGTCGTCCGCTTGTGCGGGGGACAGACTCCTACTCGTGGAAACAGCAGACGTTTATGCAAAAAACTGTCCTCGGAATGGAGCCATCAAGTTCGGTATTTCGAAAACAGCTTGCGAGTGGCCTATCGCACTCAGAATGGAAAGGGACACCGTCACTACGGAGAGTGGCTACGGCTGTCAGAGAGTGCCACAGTGGCCTTGTGGAACCTGGCACGTAAAATTTGACTCAAGAAGGAAAGACGCACAAGTACGGAAGGAATGGTCATGATTCTAGGAGATCTGGCTTTGCCCGACCATCATAGAAAGCTTCTTCAACACGGACCCAAGTTCTGTGTAGAACCAGTTCTCTCCCGTGCCGAAAAGGTGAAAGTGGCTAGGCCCGTGGCAAGCCGTGTGAAGGACGAGGAAAAACTGAGGTGCAGTACTGATTGCGTGAATGTGTTTTCGACTAGCAATGTAACACCGCTCATAGCAAAAAAAAATGAAACTTGTGATTAAGTTTCTGTCTGATAGCGGTAGTCGTATCGTGGTTTCGAATAAGGAGGGTTGCTTTGTGATTTTTGCCAGAAAAACTATATTTGGAGAAGTCCCAGGCTGCAGTAGAAAAAAATTCCGGAAAGTTTATGAGAAGGTTAACCTTGTAAAACGTCGGGCGATTAGAAAGCTAGCTGACGTGAACCTGAGCAGGGTGTCTTCGGCGGTAAAAGGCGAAAAAGGCTTGTCGCTGGAAGAGTTCTTTACGGGAAAAACACACAAGGAAAATCTTCCGTTCCGAACCATTGTCTCAGAGAGGGGTACTTGGCTACGTCTTATGTCCGAATTTTCCCAAAAACGTTTGAATACGCTCCAGTTTTGTGCCAAATTTTGGGTTTCCAACAACAAGGAAGTAGTAGACTACTTAAAGGGTGAATATGTAAACGTCTCTGATGCCTTCAGTATTGATGTCATCGATCTGTACTATTCTGTTTCGCAAGGTCCGTTACGACAAAGCGTACAAAAGTACATCACTGACAAAAATGATGAAGTGGCTTTTTGTAACGCCTGTTGTGGGTCTGTAAAGGTTTTATGGAGATTTTGGCCTTGTATCTGAGTTCCACGCCAATGAGGTGGAATGAACAATTGTACGTCCAGAAGCATGAGATTTGCATTGGGTCTAGTGTTGCCCCGATCCTATGCAATGTTCTTTGGGGCAAACATGACACAGCAGTTAGTAAGGAGCTAGATGGTATGAATGCGAAGCTGTTCCGATTTGTAGATGACTACCTTCTTTTGGTAAAAAACGATCCGGACATGAGCACGTTAATGACTGCTTGGAAGCCTTGAGGAAAAACGGGCGTGGCTTACAGTATTCCTTTGAGGTGCCAAAGGAACGACGCAATCAGTTTCTGGACCTCAAAATTAATTTGTCTCCTTTTTACACGTGTTGGAGTATCAACCTATATCGGAAAAATTATTGCTGAGCTATCATTGGGCGCATTCAAAGATATTAAAGAATGGTATCGCAACTTCTTGCATCAAAGCTGCCCTCATGAAATTGTGCGTATACTCAATGAATGAGAGTGTTTCCGCGCAGATCAAGCGCTTGATGGGAGCTGGTTACAAGATGATTGTATCCTTTTCGCCCGTACTAAGAATCGTTGGGAAGTGAAAAATGCAATAATGGGCACACGTGAAGAGAGGTGACAAGTTGGGGGTGAAAAAGAGTGGGCAGTCGTCATCCAGTATCTGCACAATATTTCACATCGGTTGAAAAATTTGCATTAAGGTATGGTGTGCGGCTTGTTTTATTTTTTTTTTCAGCTGAAAACTAAATATCAAAGATTTGCCTAGCAGTAGAAAGGCTATTCAGCATGAAAGGAACTAGAGAATCGAACAGATGTAGCATAAAACATGGCAGGAGGTACGTTGAGTGCAAAAAAAGATGTTGTATGCGGAACTCCTTTCCCGTGTGGAAAGGAAAAAGTTGGTCAGACGGGTCGTTGCATAAATGTGTACCTTCGTGAACATGAGAGTTCATTAAGGGGGGACCCTCACCCACACTTAGCGATGCACTGCAAGGAGTGCACCTGCCAAGCAAAAGTTTCCGACATGCAAATAATTGACAGGCACAACAAGCGGACGACGAGAGAAAGGATGGAAGCGTATAGAATTGGGAAAGGATGGGACAGTTGCGTCAGTAAAGCGTCAGTTCTACTAACAGATGCGGGGTTTGCTTTTTTTGGACGTCACCATAACCCAGTGTTTTTTTATGTTTTACGTGTTTTTTTTCTGTTTTACGTTTTTTTTTCTTAGTTCTTGACACGTGTTTGCACCTGGTTGTGTGCCATCGATTATGGGAGTGCATATTTTGTTATATCACGTTCCTAATGATGACAGGGGAAGTCGGGAAAGACGTACATGCATGTGATGTATTTACTATGTTCGCTTCGTAATAGAATTTTCAGTTGCTAGTAAGCGCTTGTCTGTGTCCTCCCTGAGTGTGTGTATTTTAGTGCTTGTTTCATCATAAAACACCACTTGAAAGGACTGCAGCCGTTATAACCCTGCACTTCGACAATGCAGTATATATAGGCATAAATTTTTTACCTGCCCTGTAGTACCGGGAGGAGGGCTGCTTTTCCGCATCCATTAACAATAACGGTTAAAAGTGCAAGCAAAACTTGAGGTGGGCTGCAGGTCGCTAGGATTCACACCGGCATTTTATTCTAAACCAATCCAACCTCACGTTTTTTTATTATTCAATAATTAGCTGGCACAATTGCCTATTGGTCTCACCAGTGTTAGCACTGCTGATGCACAAGTCCACAAAATATACCTATTTACACGCAAACCATGGCAGCTCAATGATCTTTACGGAGCAAGGATGCACAAACACAGAAGCAGCGCGTATTCATGACAGCGTGCGTAGAATAGTGGTGCACGCCTGCATGCAAGTTCTTTGCTGACGGTGTACTAGGCTTTTTCGAGGAGCACGCCTACGCGATGAAACGCAGCTGGCGATCACAGAATACATCGTCTGTGCGAATTTCATCGTCATTTCAGACACAAATGAATACGTGTCCGCTATCTGCGGAGTCTTACGGGTACGGGGCGATGTATATACTTCCAACAAAAGAGACGAAACACCATCTGGGTTTTCTTCGTGCTCACCGGAAGCCGCTTGTTGGTTCCGTCTACTCCATATGGGCTCTCGCCTTCGCGCTACATGTTTGAGAATAGTTGGTGCATGGGGCTGAAAATTCGGCAGCACTTTACTCCAGTAGACATCGTCTTCTGTGGAATAAAATGTATGTGATGCTTCTTTCATATAACAAACATCTGTGGTCCTCGCGTAGCTTGAAGATTCACTGAAAGCGTCACTAGGGGAAAATGGGGCAAAAGACGCCGAAGCAGCAGCAACTTGCAGTCACGTGGTAATAAGCCCTGAAACGGCAGTTGAAAGTCACGTGATAGAAAACTTCTTACGTTGTAAAACTGCATATTTGCATCGTTTTACTACGTGCCTTAGAGGTGGTGGCAAAACTATGTCATCTACCACTTTTTACTCTAACACGAGGTAGTAATTTTAAACGCAGGAGAGTTTTAGAGATCATCGCAGCGGTGCGCAAGCAAAAGGCATCAGACTAATTGTTCTGCTTCTTGAAATTGTGGCCGATTATTCAAAGACCGGTCGATCACATTATACAGATTCGCCGCGAACTGCGACACATGTTCGGTGCCTAATACCTGCTGATCCTCTGCCACGTGGTGCTGCATAACAAGGTCCGATAAGAAAGACGTCAGCGGTTTCAACTGTTATACAAGGCCTCAAGCTGCGCGGCCTCACATAGTTTGGCAGCGGTGCGCAAGAAATAGGCATGAGACTTTACTACATATTAATGTTATTAAAGCAACCGAGATCTGGACACCATCAAAAGGAATGCTCAAAAAGAATGGGGTGCCCTCTGATTTTCTGCCTGTACGAAGTCACGAGCAAAAAGATTTAATGCGGAAGAAATCATCGCCTGAGCGAGCTTCGCGAACATTGGCTCGAGAGGCAGCAAGTAGGTTTTGTGTCATAGCTATTGCTTTAAGGCTTTTTACAGCAACATTCCGATTCTAGGATGAGCTGTTTTGTGCATGTGTTGCTACATATAATATTAACACATTTCAATATATGCTTAACTGTGATGACATGTGTGTCTTTTTGCTTATGAGGCATTATTTTTACGAGGAACTAATTCTGGGCAGACTGAATTGCTCTGCGCGCAAGGTGATGATTCATCATCACAAGCTCACTTTTTTATGTGTGTGCATGCTTTCAGAACTTTCTGCTGCCATGCCAGTGAGCCCTAGCATAACAGTGCGCCATGCCTGTCACCTGTATTGCCTTTAGATTAATCGGAAAGCAGTAGCATAAACTTTGTAAGTTCTAAATCAAATTTGATACAATAAAATAAGGATTGCAGGTGTACTTTTTCACATAAAGTAAGTACCAACAGTACCTCAAAGCTTAAGATAAGCATCTAACCAAATATCACCACTGAAAAAAAAACTATAGTGTTTTTTTATTTCTGCACATAATGTGAACATAGACGGTGTCTCAAACTTTAAGGCAAGCATCTCAAAAAGAAACTTCACTATTGAGAAAGCTTTTGGTTTTATATATTGTTATGTGCGGCAGACAAACACTTTGGTAGGCGCCGGATAACGGAAGCTCAAAATATGTGGTGTTCTAAATAAAACTAATAGGCTATTCACTTTGTTGCTGAGTAAAAAATTTGAGAGCTTATACAATATAAGAAAAATGTAGTTATTGAAAAAATTTTGTGCTTTCACCAGTTATGAGACTGTCATCCCCGACTGTGTAGCTGAACTAGACACTTTGAAAGAGGAGAGAAGCGCTATGGAACGAGTGATCCTGGTCGTTGTTCGCCTAAAAACATTTCTCTCCTATAGGTGTTTGGAAACAATGTTTTCGGTGTCCGGAAGTACTGTTCACCGTTACTTTTATGGCACTATTGACCTCACGGCAGCGGTTCTCACAGCAAGTATACCATGGCCATGTAAAGCCGAAGTGCAAAATAAGGGGCTCAAATGTTTTGCGCCCTACAGAGACGTCAGTATTGTGCTTAACTGCACTGAAGTGGAAGCTCAAAAATCCCACTTTGCGTCTTGCCGCATCCTGACATACTCACACGAGGGGTTCATACGCTAAAGGCATTGGTTGCAGTTTCTCCTATTGGACTAATAACTTTAGTTAGTGATTGCTTTGGTGGACGTGCATCTGAGAAAGCCTCCGTTGGCCATTCAAACATCTTGAGTAAACTTGAACAGTTTGAGGATGATGTCATGGTAGACAGGGGCTTCAAAACTGATATGAAATGTAAAGCCATAGAAATTGGTGTGGTACAGCTGCCTTTTCTCTGCAAGCAGGCACAGTTTTCAGCAGCAGAAGCGGCAAAGGCCTTGGTGGTAGCTAGAGCCAGCGTGCACGTTGAAAGAGCCATACAGCGATTGAAGCTGTTTGAGATTCTTAAGGGGCCTTTGCCTGGGGAGATGTTTGCCATTGCTGATGAAATAGTTATCATAATTGCTGGAATTTCAAATTTTTCAGCACCAATACTGGCTGATAAACGGTTCCAGTGATGGATGTCGCACTTGTACAAAGGTCACAAATTGGAATGTGTGAACCTTCAGCAGTCACTGTCTTGTTCGTTCGTGTTACACGGTGTAATATTAGCTCATGCTCCTAACATAGAGCCATATTTGTTGCGGCATTAGGCGGATAATTCAAGCTCACTTGTGTACCATATGTTATCAATCTCAACATTTTTAAGTGATCTTTGAATGGTTTAGCCAGAATTAAAAGTCGTTCTAACAAGAAATAAAAATCTGAATTTCCCCGACATCAATAAATTTACATTCTTGGCCAGGTACTCACAAGGTTCAATGATTTAATCTACTCGATTTACGGGAGCTATGAAGGCACTACCCAATTTCCGGGAATAAATTGGCTAAAATGCCCTTATACGTTTCGAACACACGGGGATTAGTGGTTGTGTGGCGTAAAACAGTTATGTTAAAGAAGCTAGCTTTTCGTTACAGCCATTGCTTCGTTTTGTTGAGGCTTCATATTGTGCAAGTGGATGGAACAGTGCACCTAAAAGTCCTTAACTGTCGGCACGCCAAATGGCACAAATGATGGTGGCAGTTTGTTGGCCGTGTAAGTGTTCCCGCAAGAACAGAGGGTCTGCCCTTTGCATTAAGTAGTTTATTTAAGATTTCTCACTGATAATCTCCTCCCAACTTTTTTTCTCTGCCTGTTCACATAATTAGTGTATTTCTGCCCACCTTCACCTGCTTGAGCATGGGAAGCACTATGTGTAAAATACCTTGAGAATATTTTAGACACGAAGCAGACGTGTGTCACTGGCAAATAAAGTGCTCTGGCAGCATTAGGGTGCTGCTAAATTACAAAATTTATGTCTTGAAGGATAAAAACGTTTCTTTCATTTCATGATTGACTGGTTTCCCGAAATAATTTAAGCAAACTTGACTTTTGTCTGTTCTGGCGTTTATTGGCTCAAAATTTCTAAAATCTTTGAAGGTGCGAGGCAACTGAGATTTTTCTGTTCTTTCATCTAGATAAGCACTATGGATGATACAAAGGCAGAGATGGTAGGAAGAGAAAGAAGACACAACAGCACGTATCATAATTCTCCACATAAACTTTTTTTCCTTAGATATAATTCATGGTGTTTAATGTCCCGACATTACAATATGAATGCAACTGTGATAGGGTGTGACTCTTCAGTCATCTGTGGAGCACCACTAGTCAATGTAGTAGAGCTGAATATTTATTACCCTACATACGCCAGGGAGCTGAAAGCAGATATAGTGTGGTTTATTCAAATCATCTGACCAGGTTAGTGCCACATCATCCCCATGCTAGTGTACTTTCATGAATATTGTTGCTCACTTTGTTACAAGCAGTGCTTTCTCATGCAGTGAATTTAAACACGGATGGCTCGAACAAAGCAGCTGTGCCGCATCTGTGTTTGTGAAAAGCAATGCTACTGAATTGTGCAAACGTAGCTTTGCAGTGTAAACGCAGTAATTACAATTATTTTTTGTCCATTTCGTGTATTTTTAACTAGTGAATGTTATTTTAATGGCGACTTTGGGAAATTTACTCTTCTCACTTTAGTGTCTAGTGAAAGGAGTACGGACACCACATTTGTGAAGCGAGACACTTTTCAGGTAGATTTTGGTGAACACACACTCATTATCCGCAAATTATGAAGAGTAATATAGCCTTAAATTGAACCTTAATGTTTATATTATACAACTGCTTGAGAAACAGAGTACGTGTCCAATGTCGCTTTGAACCCGGTTCGTGTAAACAACCAGCCACCTAGTTTTTGTGTGCTATATTTCTCTTGCTCGCTCTCTCTCTCTCGTTGCTCACAGGTACACGATACTATGCACGACATGTGTCCTGAGTGAGTTAGAGTTTAGTGTGCTCACATTGTCAAACTGTACTTCTATACAAGCTCTTACTAATGTGCCACATCTTCAATGTTTTCTGAAAGAGTAACTGGCTGCATGAAACGTGTCTCCAAATAATGAACCATCGTGCACTCCAGCAAATTAGGTTAACAGACGTGATAAGCGGGTCTTAAGCTACTTTGCTACTTATTGTGACCGAATGAATAACTAGGCGTAATTATTTGTGTCAGTGCTCCTTGAAATATTTTTTTCTAGCTAAACCCACTTGCTTTATTTCAAATACATGTGTGACAGTTCACAGATTTTAAGTTGTAGTGCCTCGGTAGGCCATAATTTCTTTGCCAGATGAAAAAAAGGCACCATGAATTGTTTGAGTGTTCGTGAGATCTGTTCATGCCTAGTTCCTAATTAATGAGCGGTGTTTTTTTCTTTCAAGTTGCCTATATTTATCTGTGTTGTAAACTCTAGCGCGCAGAATGAGCGACATGTACAGCAATAGAGTGAGCTGACGCTTTTCAGAGGGAGCTCTTCACCCTTTAAAAACAGGTGACTGTTCAGAGCTTGCATTTTTTTAAATAAAAGGCTGGTCTGAAACCCCGAAAGCTAGCTCCTTCAGTGCTGATCTGCGGCATGCTAAAAGGTAAAAGGCTGCTCTTTGCATACAATTTATTTTGTGTTTTATGTGCTACTTATTCTGTTTGCAAATTTATTTTGCTTTTATGCGCTATTTACTTTGTTCTGTAACCTTTTGTGATATTTAGAAGTTTTTCTTTTTATGTTAATTTAAGGCGGTGGTGGCTCATAGTAAAATAGTGCTAGGCCATAAATGACCTCTTGTTTGCACTACGGATGCGTTTTGATGTGTTGTGTTGCACAAGTATGTCTTTAGGTAGCTGTATGTGTTATTATGCACCTTTGTCTGTTCTTGCTGGTTCAGTGTGACTTCCCAAAACAGTGTGGAATCACCTAGTCACTAATTCAAACTTCTTACAAAGTGTTCTTGTATCGTTAATTATATGCAATAGATGAGTCCTATCATGTGTTTCACTCTTGTCGTGTGTACTGCTTGCACACCTTGCAAGGAATACTCAAGTAACACACTTTTTGCGATCAAACTTGCTTTATTTTTTCATATTGTGAAGTGTCGATAGCCATTTAAAAAAATTAAAGGAACCCCGACACCAAAATTGAAGCCTTGAGACATTAGTGCTGTTGGATTGTCCTACGTATGCAGGCACGTCCGACTAGTGGCTAAACTTGCTGCAAAAAGATCAACTGGTCAGAACATATAATTAAACATTGGTAGAACTTAAAATACTAAAATATTGGGACATATTGTAGCATGCTTTTAATATTGCAATTAACCATGATTTCTTTAAATTGTACTAAAATAACAAAAACCAGTACGTCGGGCTGCCTAGCATGAGAAGCGTGAAGCTCGATCATGGGGATGATGACGATGTTATGCGCAGTCAGATGCTATCATGCAAACAATCAGTACTTTTGAAAGTTTGAGCATGTATATTACGTATTTCAAGTCTTTTCAGTGGGGGTTATGAGGTAAAAAAAACTGAATTGTCAGTAGCAGCGCTGTTTTCGTCGGTGCCAAAGAACAATTTATAGCAGCGGCACATGCACAGTAAACTGTCACGCTGGACCACGAGCCACCCTCATGTGCCCCACGTGTTCTTACAGAGTACGACTTCATAATTGACGTAGATATCGTCAATTATGAAGTCGAAATTATCGTTTTTCAACGTAGATATCGTCGAAAAATCGTATGACAATGTTTCACGGATGATTAGATTGATTAAGGTATTTTTTTATTGTCATGTAAGCGTGAATGCTCATCTAAGGTTGCAGCGCCTAGTGACATAGGCAGTAATATGATGCAAGTGAGGGACCCTGTGTGACATTACACAATAGCGACTGATGTCAGTGTCACAGATTCATGGGGTGCGCTTGATAAGAGGACTAGACCCCATCAAGGGATCTCGTTGCCTGCCTTTCTTGCTTTGGCATCGGACTTCTATGGCTAGCAATGCTTCTCTTTTGCCCCCAAGGAGACGCGCTCTTGGTGATCTCGTGAATCCTTTTGAAGGCCGAAGCTTCTGATCTCATTCTTCACTACGGAGCCGTGATTTCAAAACTGTACTCGCAGTGTAGCTAAACTTTGAGAACATGTGATTTCAGAGGCTCCCTTGCAGTGGGGATCAAGTGTCAGAATCACATCAAAATTATGCAAGCTTTACGGATGCAATACTTTGGAGCATTTCCTATTGAATTTCGGTATTACGAAACACGAAGGTACAGATTCCAAACTGCAAGCAAAAACTTTATTGTCATGGGTCCTTTAAAAAGATGTAATGCAGAGCGGGCAGCTACGCGGGAATTATGCCAAATTTGCAAGTGTTCATTGTTACCTCACATGTAGCATTGTCTCTCTGGATTGTATTTTTGTCACGCTATTGCAATTTCATGATGCGATTAGAAATATATATGCGAATAATAATGTTTTCTGGCGATATTCGGCCCTCGCCTTATTTTACTAAAGTTGAGAGAACCACACATTATTTGACAACATTGATGTCTTTGTATGTGATTTATGAGAAAATAAAGGTGTAAAAAACAACAAACACAGTAGTCGAGCAAAACAAGCATAAAATTCATGCATATTGTCACACAAAACAACCAAGCAAACCATAAAAACTCCTGGTATTGAAATTGTCGTTTAGAAGTATTGCACATCTTTTTAGAGCCCAACCAGAGGTGGGTGATTCATTGTAACTAAAAGAGACTATTGTCAGTCATGTGGGTCAGCAGCTATAAAATGTAAGCCAGCCACGTGCTTCACATATAAACCATTCTATTTGCAACTGCCTCATAAATGTAAGAGCACGGACATTCACAGTTGTTTGACACGTACTGCGTAACAGTAATATATTCATCCCCCATTATCGTGTGCAGTTTTGAATAAGACTTCAAACACAAAAAGTGCGTGGCCTCACCGCGTTCAAATTGCTCTTGGCTTTAACTAGCCGTCGTTTTCACAAGAAAAATATAGTTTCTGGTTTGGCATTATTCTCACCTATTCACTGGCCTCATAACAATGAAGTGGCGACATCTTTCGTTGATTTGAATTATGTATGTTGCCTTTGCTTGGTCACAACTATTCTACGGGGGGGGGGGGGGGGGCACCTTTTTAAAGGGTATAGGCAAATGTGGTCGTGCCTCATTGTTTATCTGCAAGTCACGCTGAAAACTAATTTTGAGGAGTAACCGCCACCTCATCCGCTATCAGCTGTTTTTTTTTTTCAGACAAACCGTTAAACCTCGTTTCCAAGAATTTACAAAAGGATCTTAAACCAAATGTGAAATATGTATGAATACACTGATAAAGTCTCATAACACAAATGCTTGCCGCCTCCTTACACTTGCAAAGCGCCACTATTCGATCACGGAGCGAGAATGCCTTGCTCTTGTCTGGGCAGTCTCAAAGTTCCGTCCATAATTATATGGCACACACTTCTCCGTCATCACAGACCACCACGCGCTCTGTAGGCTTTCGTCCTTGAGAAATCCCACACGTCGACTTGGTCGCTGGGCTCGGCGACTGCAAGAACATACCTTTCCTGTGACATGCAAGTCTGCACATCTGCATCACGAGGCTGATTGCCTTTCTCACTATTCAGTTGGCGAACCAGCCAGCGTACCTGACAAGGACACCTGCGTGTGCTCCGCTTCTCAACTTACCCACATCGCCGACGAGACGCGCCGTGAAGCAGCCTTGCGGGCTATCATCAAGCGCCTCGACTCTTTTACATCGACCCAATCCTATCGTGCGTTCGTACTCCAGAATGATATATTCTACCGGCATAACTTTCATTCAGACGGCCCACCTCTGCTGCTTGCTATAGCCAAACACTGCCGCTCGGGTACTCCGTGAAATTAACGACGTTCCTACTGCCAGTCACCTGGTCGTGTCCCACACATACGGCCGCATTCGCCGTCGCTTCTATTGGTTAGGTCTCGCACGCTCCGTCAGAAGATACGTCGTTTTGTGTGAGGAATGTGAGCGCCGCAAAACACCGTCGACAATTACGGCTCGGCGCCTTCAACCAGTGGACCTTCCTTCGTAACCTTTCTTTCGCGTCGGCTTAAACTTACTTGGCCCTTTTCACCTGTCTTCTGCTGGCAGTAGATGAATAGCTATGGCCACTGACTAAGCAACACGCCACGCCTTCACACGTGCCCTCCGAACAAGTTGCGCCACAGACGTCACCAATTTTCTTCCACACGACGTCATCTTGCAAAATGGTGCTACACGCCAGCTGCTCACGAACCAAGGCCGCAAAAATTCCATCGAAAGTCATAGCCGACATCCTACGCTCATGTGCACCGCGCCACAAGCTCGCTACGTCGTACCATTCGCAAACAAATGGCCTCACAGAAAGTCTGAACCAAACCCTAACTGACATGCGTTCAAAGTACGTGTCCTCGATTCACACTGACTGGGACCTCGCTTTACCATACGTTATATTAGCGTACACTTCATCGCGCCTTGACACAGCTAGTTACTCCGCATTTTTCTTGTTGTTCGGCCGCGAACCCACATTGCCCCTCGATGCAGTCATTCCGTTGCCAGCAGCTTGTACCACAGAATATGCCCTGGACGCCATCAGCCGGGCCACCCACGCACGCGAAACCGCTTGTTCTCACCTTCTGACCTCCCAAGAAAACCAACGGCGTCGTTATGATCAACGACACCGCGATTTGCACTTTTCTCCCAGTTCGCTGGTTCTGCACTGGTCTCCGACCAGGCACGTTGGCTCGTCTGACAAACTCCTCTCTCGGTACACAGGGCCATACAAGGTGCTTCGTGCGGTGACTCTCGTCACTTATGAAATCGCTGCTGCTGCCTCGTCATCTTTATTCAAACCTCGGGCCAGCGACTTTGTACATGCCACGCGCCTGAAGCAGTATCACTCGCCCAGTGGCGTTGACGTCTAGATGCGCCGAGATAAAGCTTTGGCGACAGGGGCTTTGCTACATGTAGGCTGCCGCAACGCATATTGTCAATGTTCGTGTGTGCCCAATGAAGATGAATGTCGCTAGCTGCACGAGCTCGGAGCCAGACTGGCTCGCGCTGCAACCGCTCTTGCAGACATATTTTCTAAATATATCATGTTTGCAACAGCACCGAGAAATGCGAAGGGCAGATAACATGGGAGGTGGGAAGGCTGCAGTCGACGATAAATTACGCAATATTGTCACATAAGATGTATGATCGGCTAAGCGTGATGAACATAGGTGAATAGGGGTCCAGAAGCTTAGGCAGTGATCGCAAATGTATCAAGCTGAGGTTTGGAAGAGAAATAAAATTGGAAAGGCGACATTACGAGCAGCCGCACGGTAATATTTTTTCAGAAAGGCAAATAGAAATAAAAACTTGAGGGATTGGAAAAATAGTCACCAAGTGTACTGAAATAGAGTGGACTTGCAGAAATCTAACTCGATTGTTTGAGTTTGAGCTTGCTAAGGTACGACTCAAATACAGGAAAAAGCAGTCACAAACCCAAGAGCTGATGAGATACGGAAGGTAAGGGAGCCATAGTAAGACGTCAGGAAGCCTCCAGATAACAAAGGTATGTTAAAGAGAGGGGTGAACTAATAGATGATGTCAAAAGAAAATGGGATAACGTTTTGAACTCCAGAAGGGAAGCATTCGAATTGATAAGTGAAAAGATTAGAGGAAAGGGGGCCCAATGGTTGGCGGAAGAAAACAAAAGGGATGGAAAGGCCGCTGAAAAGTTTTGGAACCATCTCAATTCTCGGAGTAATAAGACAAGCATGAACCAGAGGCTTATAATTACAGTTCAAGCGGTCAGACTAGAAGGGGATGAGGTAATGTAATGTATAAAAACAATGATGACACAAAAAATTCAAACACCAAGAAAGCGATGTATGCACCTTACCAGAAGAGGATGAACCAACTAGCTCATTGGGCCCACTGGGACAACGAGAGTGAGAAAGGGCAGAAAAAAGACTGCTTAACAGCACAAGAACAAGCCCTGACGGCATCCCAATCATGCTAATACAGAAACTAGGATGAAGCTCTAAGTAAACAATAGGAGAGGCAGCGAGCAAAGCAATCATGGATGGTGAAGCTCCCAATGGGTGGAAACTAAGCCGAATGAGCAAGATCTATAAATGAAAGGGGAACAAATTCGTTATAAAGAACTACCGTTCTATAACAATGACTTCAGTAGTTTACACGCTGGTGATGCAGATAGTGAAGGAAAGACTACAGACATGGGTGGAGAAAGAGGGGGTGCGGGGAGAACTACAATAGAGGTTTCGTAAACCAAGTAGGTTTCAGGACAATCTGTTTTCATTGATGCTGTGTACTGAAATAGCGGAAGAAGAACACATGCATCTACAAATGGCAGCCACCATTTGTAGATATCAAAGGAGCTTACAATAGTGTGATTCAAGAAGACTTGTCTGGAATACTGGACACACTGGATGTGGGAGACGAAATAAGTAATCTTCGAATGGATATCTCTAAAAGTAACAAGAGAGTTATCAAATGCTAAGAACAGGTATCTGAACCTATAGTGATACAACGTGTGCTTCCACAGGGATGTCGCTTGTCACCTTTGGTATTTATGCCATATCTCCAGGGATTACAAACCAAATTAAAAGGAAGTCGACTAGGAATCAGCCTATGTTTTGCCAAGCAAGGAAAACACATTAAACAGTCATCGGGAACATTGATGTATGCAGATGATATAGTATAAAAGCCGACAACAAGGAAGATCTGCAGGAATCGATAGACATCTCTGGCAATGAGGGAGTAGGTTGAATATGAAGTTCAGCAGGGAAAAATCAGCAATCATGATTTTTATTGATAACAAAGACAGTGAGCATAAGATACAGAAAGTCATGCTAAAAATAGGGAATACATACAAGTACTGGGGCGTATGGATAAATAACGGGTCTGAATATCAAAGGGAACACGAAAGACACGTAATGACTAAGGAATACAGCTGTAATGAAAATAGGGTACTGTGGAAATACAATATGTATGACGTTGTGAGAGGGATATAGAAAGGTGTCATGGTCCTGGGTTTAACGTTCGGCAATGTGGTCTTGTGCATGAAATCAGAAGTTCAGGGAAGCTAGCAGCAAGATAGAATTTGAGGAGCGACAGAGAAAAATGGGAGAGGAGCGTTGGGCTAGGAAAATTTTCAGTTACTTGTACATGAAGATTGTCGATTCTTAATGAAGGAAACGAACTCAAAAATTGCCAAGCAAGTATTTAGACAACAGCAGAATACCAAGCCAAAAAGTAAGATTGGTTAGGAAGAAGTTGAAATAAACGGAGAGGAACATGTGGAAGATGAGAATGCTTATGAAATCATCACTGACCTACCAAACTTTTAGGCAGGAAATTGCAAGGGAAATGATCTACAATAATTTTCGGGGTAGTTCTCTGCTCTTCGAGGCTATAACAGGAGTATTGCGGACCAAGACTTACCCAGCAAAGTACGAAGGCACAGACACGGTGTGCAGTGCGTGTGGAGAGGAGAAGGAAATGGCTGAACATTTGATAATGTTCTGTAAAGAGCTCCACACTATAGTAAAAAATTATGGCATCGAATTTTTCAAAGCAATGGGGTTAGAGACAGTGGAGGCAAAATAGACTTAAAACGGGTAGAAATAACCTGGCGGAGGCTAACTTACTGATGGCTACAATCGAGGCGCGAGTGAAATTCAATCCTTAAACACACAGTGATAGCACTCAACTTTATGGCTAGGTGGCATGAGCCACCGCCAGATCTAAAGGGCACTGCCGGATACATCCATCCATCCGTCGGTCTCACTCGTAGCGTCTATCACAACCAAAAATGGCCCTGGGACACACGCCTACCTCGCATGGATCCCTAGCTTGCACGTGCCCCTAGAAACATTGCGGCTGGTCTAAAGGGGCGTATGACGTGCTTATTGTTTATTTGGATACCAGAAAGTTCAATCACACTTTACCAGGCCGAGGGACGGAACCCTTAGCCCAAGTTCTTCATGCAATGGAATAAAGTATCATTATGTAAAGTTTAAAATTTCAAAACCACCACATGAATATAAAAGACGCCGTAAGAGAGGGCTCCGGAAAATTTGACTTCCCAGGGTTTTTAACCTGCACCGAAATCTGACCTCGAGGGTCTACAGCATTTTCCCTTCCATGGAAAACGCAGCCGCCGCAGCCGGGTTTCGATCCCGCGACCTTCAGGTTGGCAGCGAAGCTCCATAACAACTAGATGCGACGCTCATCTTGCTATCACGCCTCTTTCTCTGAGTATTCTTTTGTGGTTATCATCTACATATATTGCAATAGTTTGTTTCATGAGTTCATCATAAATGTTAGTTGTCGGGATGTAGATGTACAAAGCAGCAACTAACGTACATTCACTTTGAATGGTGCTATAGCCCTCAAACACCAAAACATACATTCGACGGAACATCTGTTATCAATGTACAATAAACATTAGGTTACCTCTGTAAAAGCACGTTTTGCTTTCGTGCTATACCGATTCTTATGGCGGAGGGATCAAACATGATTTTTTGTAAAGGAATGAATGATCACATACTTTTGCAAAACAAGTATTACAGTTTCTTGCACATATTTAAGCTTACTTGCATCATAATCTGTGTTGTGTGCTAATAGTTCATTGTTTTAGTGCGTGTACCGGTTTATATTTTTACTATTATTATATTACCTTCATTATCGACGTTTCAACCATCTTGTTTAAGAATTATAATTTCAGGAGTTAGGGGCGTAGTACATATCCTAATGAGCACCCGAGCACCTGCATAACTACACCCTTTGAAATGATGTGAACAACTTAAACTATCCCTACCTGCTCCTTTCAAAACAGTCGTTAGATGTATACGATTGGCCAAACATTCTGGCTTATTCACGCTGCAATTACTCATTACGCGAGGCAAGAGATGACGGGAAAATGATCCATCGTGTAGTGACCACTAACCACGTAAAAAATAACAAAATGAACCATTTTCACAACACCATATTGTTGTTCATATTCTCTCAGACATTTAAAATTTTCTGTGTGCCATAAAATGCCCTGCCTGTTGCACGACGTCCAGATTCTGTGGAATGCCGTGCTGTTTCTTACAGCGCATGTACATTAAACAGCGCATTCGCGTGCTGAAATATGCGTAGAACATTTTGAAATAGCCGGAAAGCATTTCCCTCTAAATACAAATCAGTTAGACCAGCCGCCCATCACATTAGCAGCGGTTTCTCATTGCGGCTGGCGAGGTGGATTTATATGAGTATGATAAAATATTTTCACTTGCAGCTTAACGGCGTTTAGCACTTGTTACGCGTATGCATCTCTGTCACTTCATCCTTGCTGAGAAAAAGAAAAAGATAGAAGTAAGCAGCGCTGCAGGTCTGTGATTTTTTGCTGTGCTAGTTTAATTGTGAGCTGTAAAGGAAATTTGAAGTTGAATGTACATGAACTAGCCCGACTTTTAGTGAAGCCTTCTTAGTGCTAAAAACCACGGTCTTTCACCTTCAACCTGGTCCGGTGGTTCAAGTTTCTGGGCAAGCTTACAAGTTTAGCTTCCCACTGAGCTCGAGTCCACTGCTTGATTCGTTGCCACTTTGCAAGGTACCGATTCGCCATAAGCAGGGCGTAACAAATTTATCGGAGACTAAAGTGGAAGCTTTTCTTGGCGCTTTCAGAACAGGAAAACAAAAAGAAATTAGAAAGATTCCTCGCAATCATCGGCTCATAGCAGCTTCGACAGAGCAGTGGTGCTGCTAATCCTTTTAGATAAAAGAATATAATTTTTCCAAAAGCAGCAAACGCGTCGACCAATCCAGAAAAAAGTTTGTTCGTTCCCGTTCATACGTGCATCTGCCAGTC
This sequence comes from Rhipicephalus microplus, assembly GCF_043290135.1. Taxonomy (NCBI): domain Eukaryota; kingdom Metazoa; phylum Arthropoda; class Arachnida; order Ixodida; family Ixodidae; genus Rhipicephalus; species Rhipicephalus microplus. The sequence continues at coordinate 17,029,618 of NC_134701.1, read as the reverse complement.
ATAGCAGAAAACAAACATGAACAAGCTGTGTAATATTACAGGACCGCTGTTCAGCGCATGCCTGCTCTGCAGTGATACAGCACAGAGAGGAAAGTGTCATAAAGATGCTTGTAGGAAAATCGTAACTGCAGAAGTATTAGAAAATTATCAATACAATGAACATTCCCTCGTAATATCTTCATTTTATCGTAACGACGTGATTGATTGATTGCAGTTGTGAAGGAATATTTCACTTCAGTTGCCGGGGACAGTGACCACTGTCGAAAGTGGCGGGGGCGCATAGCCTCCTAACGTTTTCCAGTGGGAAGGCTTGCGCTCCCCTTGGTCCCACTAGCTCACAGGCCTATGAGCACGCCATTGCGACCATCGAGTGTGATGAACAACAATACGACGTGCTCCACATTCTAGATGACACCGGAATGCTGCTGCCAAGATTCAGCATTGCGGTTGCCGTAAGGAAAATAGAATTCAGCGACCATGAAGAAATGGTAGAAAGTAACACTGCGCTCGTATTGGAAAAAAGAATGTGTATGGTGAGAGGTCTCGTTCGGTTGTGTGATGGGTGCGCGAATGTCTTTTTGACTAATTTCGGAAATGTGGTGCAGCATATCCGAAAGAAACCGTGATCGCCCGCTTGACCGATACATTGAAACTACAGGTTTGGGCCCTTCTGATACGGCAGCACTCAATACTGACAACGTAGACTATGTACTCGCATACATCAGCAACGATGCATCCCCGTCACCCGGCCAGAAGCGGAAAATCGAGAGCCTTGTACGAGAATTCGCCTTCGGCTTCTCGATGTCCGCCAAGGTGGAAAGGTGGGCATGTTGGTATTCCATGTTTAAGAAGGGTAAGAGCGCACTGAATACAAATACACAAAGTAAGGACACACACACACACACACACACAAATAGCGCTACTTTCAACAGTTTATTTTTGTGACAACACTACTCGACTCCCCTGGACTCTCGATGTTATCAAAAGTCCAGGGGACGTCTAACTCCAAACACCTTATCATACACCATAATCGAGGAATTTGGGAGGCGCATTTGTCAGCCCCCTTATCGAGTATCACTTGAAGAGAGAGGTCATCAGAAGCCATAATAAAGAAATGCTTAGAGATGACGTCATTCAACCGTGAGCTAGCTCGTGGGCTTAGCCTGTCATGTTAGTAAAAAAGAATGACGACACTGCGCTTTTGCGTCGATTACAGAAAGTGGACTGTCACAAAGCGAAATGCCTATCCGCTCCCAAGGATTAATCCTATTTTTGACAGAGAACGGAGCGTGAAATTCTTTCCTTTTTTGACCTTGGAAAGGGTACTGAGAGATAGAGGTGGTCGAAAGAAGCTGCGAAAAACAGCGTTCGTCACTCCAGATGGGCTGTACGAGTTCAAGGTACTCCCGTGATGGCCTTTGTTCCCAAACCTGCCCCTTTTCAGTGGATGATGCACACTGTGACATGCGCTTTAAAATGACAATCCTGTCTTGTTTATCTCGAAAATGTCGTAATCTTTTTGACTATCCGATCAGTACGAGGAGTGACTACGCACTGTTCTATAAGCTATAGGTTCAGAAGGACTAACCATAAAGCCACAAAAGTGCCATTCCGGTTTCTGCGAAATTTTACCTAGGCCACGTGGTCAGGTGATTTTAAGGGCTTTGTACCTATTACGGTCGCTTTATAACTTTTCCCAAGATAACCGAACTGCTAACAAGACTGACGTACCGATTGTCTATACGAGTGAGCAAGATGCTGTATTCTATGAGCTACGACGGCGGCTTCAAAACGACCCTGTACTTGCACACTTTGATGATGAAGTGGAGATAGACATCCACATGGGCGCAAGTACTTTGGGAGTCAGTGTGGTCCTCATTCAGTGGCAAAATTGGGAGGAGAGGATTGCTTACGTTATAGCCGCACTCTTTCGAAGGCAGAAAATAATTATTCGGCGACAGAAAAAGAATGCCTTGCAGTGATTTGGGCCATATGAAGGTTCCGACCGTGTCTATACGGCCGACCATTTCGAGCCATGAGAAACATCACTCGCTGTGCTAGCTAGATGACCTCAAAAGATTCGTCTAGGTGACATGCTGCGAGAGACTGCGAGACTACGAAATAGGAGTCGTGTACATGTGTTGCCGAAAGCACAGTGACGCTGACTGCTTGTCACGCGCACCTGACAATCTGCTCCTGCGGAAGATGCAGATCGCTGTCCGTCTCTTGGAGCCTTTACCACATCACAATGGCTGAACATAAACATTCTGACGCCGAGTTGATTTTGCTCGTCAGGTATCTGCAAAGACAGCCTGTGCGTCTTTCTCGCGGGGATCGTTGTCATATCTTCTGAGAAATAACGTCCTGTTGAAAACGAAATTTGAGTGCAGCACCATGAAATTTCTACTCATGATCCCTTCTTCTCTACGAACCGAAACTTTCGAAGCCTGCCACGATAACCTCTCGTCAGGACAGTGGGTCAAACCTTCGCACGCATTAATGTCAAATACTACTGGCCAAGATCATTGAATACGGTACAGCATTATGCAAGAACTTTTCGCCGTTGCCAGCGGTGCGAGGTGCCTGTTTTGAAACTGGCAGGCCTCTTCTATACAATAGGTCGCCCAGAATCACCGTTCCAACAAATACGAATGGATATGCTTGGGCCGTTTCCGACATCATTTTACGAAAAAAAAATGATTTGTGGCAGCAACGGATTACTTAACCTGTTATGTGGAGACAACTTCTTTGGTCAGACGGATAGCCAATGAAGTCCTACAATTCTTCGTCTCCTCCACAGTGCTACGACATGGTATTCCCATATTTGTTATTATACACTGAGGAACAGAATTTACAGCGAATTTGACACAGTAAATTAGGAAGATTACCCACACATGCCCGAAGAGCACTACTGCTTACCACCCGCAAACTAAACTGACGGCCTCACCGAACGTCTTAACAGAACACCCACCGATATGTTGTAAATTTACGTAGACTTGGAGCACAGTATACAGGTGCCACAACCTAGCGGTCAACAAAGCGCGCCCACGAATTTCAACCGCTACGTGAAATAGAGACGTCGAAGAAACGCGGCGAAAATATGGCGAAAAGATGGAAAAGGTATCAAAATGAAGCCTCGCGCGTGCCGCCTCTCCCACTCAAAAGCGCTGTAGCCACGCTGACCGACCTCCTTGGATCTAACGCCAGTGAACTGCATGAACACTTGGTACGAAAGGGGCGTGGCGCTGCCGAACTGCGTCACGGGTCGCAGGAGAGTTCGAGATAAGTCTTGGTCCTTCCCCAGCTTTGTCTGTGCGGCGCACCGGCGAAACTTCTGGAATCACGGCGAGTGCGCACAAGCCAGCAGCGGAGTGAGCTGCAGTAGGAGATGAAGACTGTTTGCCGTCATTAGACCAAGTGCTTGTTCCACAGTAACCAAGCAGAGAGTTTTTCTGTCGTCAGACAAAGGCTTGTGTCTTCAGTGACGAAGCAGGAGATGAAGAGTTCTCCACCAGCGAGATAAGAGATGGAGAGGAAGGGAGTTTTTCGCCGTGTGAAGGCTTTCGTCCTCAGTGACCAAGCAGAAGATGAGCAGTGCTGTTCTGCCAGCGTGCGAATGCTTGTCTTACAAGCAGGAGTTCAGTCTGTGAACCGTCCGTGGGCCAAGACGTGCTCTGAAGTCACAGCGCGCGAGATGCCGACGTGTTACTGGCGAAGAAATTTTGTTATTGAAGTCCGGACATTTGACAACCCGAGAGTTTCCAGGAAGAGAGACCTCGTTGGGTGATAACCAGCGCTGGACTTTGAGTGAGTGTTCCTTTGAAGAGAAGCATTCAAGCTTGCTCCAAGAACTTTAGACAGTATTTGTCTTTAAATGTCTTGAATACTGAATGCATGAGATTGTACTGTAGCGCTTGTTGTTTGTGTCCGTTGTTTAAAGTGCATCTTATTGATTCATAAGCACGTTGCTTTGGATACCTTATGATGCGATTATTGCCGAGTGTGCATGTCTGTTTGTTGTTAGTTCTGTCTCATTTGAGAATATCGTTTTGTTTTGTCATCAATTCTTTGCTCTTTCTCGTTCTTTGGACTACAGCTGGCGTCCCCTGGCGTGCCAAATCGGCCACGTTTATATAGTCCGTGCTTTCATGGTGCAGTTAGGAGGCTGACACGTCAGACCTTAGAATGAACCCTGCGAATGCCTCCCTAATTAGTGGGACTACTGACAATGAGACAGAATACTACTGAATGCCACATTCTCTTATAACAACGCATTGCCCACGACTACTCAAGTGACACCATTCCAGCTTGTTTATTGCTGAAACGTCACTACACCATTGTATGCAATACTGCCTGAAAGCGACAATCCTGGCCCGATACCACATTCAACAACAGCAGCGAATCGATGCGGACCGTTACATCTTTTGGGGAAGAGAGGTCGACTATGCACCATCGGACAGAGTATCGATATGGACCCCCGTGCGAACACCTTGCCTCTCCCAAATTCTTTTCCGTCGTTACTTCGGTCCTTACATAGTCCTCCACCGAATGAACCCTTTAAACTGTGATGTTTTGCAAAGACACGTTAGTCCATCATGGTGATGACGTCGCAGAGAAACCGTCCACTTAGTTAGGATGAAACCATACTACGACAAGCAGAGAACATTCACTTCTCTGTGCCAAATGACACAATCACCAACGCATACAGCAGATGACAATATCGAACTCGCCGGCGTACGCATCGGGACGATGCGTTTTGAGGGAGAATAATGGACAGTTTTATTTGGGCGTACGTAACAAGCCCACGTACGAAACACTGCCACGGGAGAGAACTGCGCATGTGCAGTACGTATGTATCGGAGATGCGCGCGTACGCCCTAAACAAGGCGCTGCGTACATAACGCAACGCTTACTACATTACGTTCTTGCATGACCTCGAAGAAATCAGAACGAGAGTATATGGTGGAAGCATTGGCGTTCAACGCAGACAGAAACAGCGGACATGATGCAAGACATGTGTACTTCCCAATGGAAGGCGATGTTTCATGGCAGACAAGGTGCATTCATGCGGCGCATTGCCGAATCCTGATGATTCGGAAGAAGTTGCCTAAATAAAATGCAATACATTTGCAATATATTGACTCATTACTCACGTGACAATATAAGCGGCTATTTAATAGAAGTTGAAGAAAAGAAAGATAAAACTTTTCTTTCTGTCTTCCGTATCGGGGACGCGGTCAAGTGCCTTGCAGGGTGGGGAAGTGGGCTCAAATGGGCTAAAGAAATAGTGAGGAGAGTAGATAGGGTACTTAGAGAGGTCTTCTGCCCTGGCATTGGAATGAAGCCAGCACATACCAATTAAATATGATAACATGTACACAACACTCAGTTTAGAACTTACAGATCATACAGAAAACTACAACATCAGTGAGATCAGCTATATTGCCTAAAGTGTGCAACCAGAAAGACTTCAAGCAGACAGTGCCGATGACTGCATTTTGTGGGATTTCACCCCTTTTTGCCAAATAACTTCGGCGTCTTCCACAGTACTGCAAGCAACTTGGGAGACGAATAATAGAAATACAAATTAGAAGAAAAAAATCGAATTTTTATAATTTCACTTCACTTCACTTTCTTTTCCCTTTAATACCTTGAAGACACCCTAAAGGGGGTATTACATGAGGGGTGGGAAACATACAACAAATATAATACATAAGGAAAATGGGTACACGTATGAACAGGGGTAAATAATACAGAAATAAAATAATACATGTGCAGGATCAGTATACATATTACCAGGCGTAACACCTTGCAAAAAAAGAAAAGAAAGTGAGATCCAGTGGCATAAAAAAGAACAATGTAATGTATTCAAATAGAAAACAAACGAGTGACGTTTTGCGTAAATGTTGATACCACAATAAGTGGCGAGATCAGTGGAAAGGCCATTCCTGTCGAAAGCTGCACGAAAAAAGAAGGAGGCGGAAAATGTGGGGGACCGGCACGTGGCCGGCCGACATGGAAGGAATGAGTGGTGCGGTGAGATGTGCGGGCAAGAGGCAAGATATAGGGCGGGTGGCCGAGTTGACTGTGATAGAGGTTTTGGATCAAAATGAGAATGTACAGTGCTCTTTGCAACAATATGAAGCAGCAATAATGACCAGATATGTGAAAACCAAAGTGAATGATGATGAGTGCGCGAAGCATTCGGGATCGTTGGCACTTCAACGCGGCATCTTGTGCTTCGGTGGCCCAATGCACTGTTCAACCATTTCAGTGTTTCAATGTTTGTATCTCCTTACACTCTCTCAGAAATCATTGCTCATTCACAGAACACTTCACTTCACTCGGCACTTTATATAAAATCGCTGAAGTATAAAGGAAACTCTATGAATGAAATAAAAACTAATAACAGTCATTCAAGCAAAAGACTTCAACGGCTGTTCTGGAGGCATCAAACCATCCGTGCTCTACCATGTAGTCTGCTGTGGCCTTTCCCACCTCACACTCTCAGCAATCACGTGATGGCACAAGTGCAGTGTTTAACCGTTTGTGTCTCCTCAGACTCTCTCAGAAATCACAAAATGGCGCAGTAGCATTGCTCTTTCACAGAACACATTATTTAGGTCCTGAGGAACACACCCTCAAGGAGGTAGAGCAGCGGGCCGCTCCCACGTCGAAAAGGGTAGGCCGAGGCTCACCGCCTCATCGTGGTCCCTCTGGACAACCAAGAGTTGATGGGCAAGTTCTGAGCTCCTGAGCGCAGAGCTCCATTCCTCTTCGATCATGTGCCGAGAATCGCGTGATGAGGGGCACTACTAAAGTATGTGTTCTAACGTTGATACGGCGCCACAATCTGGGCGTGTTGGATTAATGATTTCAATAAACTGGCTGTGAGAACGAAGACTGGGGTACGACCTGGTATGAAGCTTGCGGAGGGTAGGTGCCTGGGCCCTACAAAGTTGAATATGAAGAAGGGGGAAAATTCTTCAGTCCAGTTGATAATGTTTGGTCACCTCATTGAAAGTGAGGAGAACATCCCTAAATACCATTAAATTGGAGCCTGAAGGTCCCGCAGGCTGCCCAGCACGGTAAGTTTGCGAGCTCTGGCGTGAGCGATCTCGTTTAGGTTTGCCATGGAGGCCAGATGTGATTCGAGGTGAGCCGGAAACCAAATTATGGCGTGTTCTGAGATATTCCTATTACTTAAGATGCGAGCTACTTCAGCCGATACCGATCCAGATGCAAAGGCTCGCACTGCCGCTCGTGAGTCTGTATATATGTCTTACCGGGAGTCGTCAAGGAGAGCGAGAGCTATGGCTACCTGTTCAACTTTGGCAGGAAAGGTGTTCCTGGCGAACGAATTTTATAAAATATAGCTGAGGATATGGAAAAATGAATGAATGAAATAAAAAACTTATCACAGTTATTTAAGCGAAAGACTTGAACGGCAATACACTAAAGGTATCAAACCATCCATGCTCTACATTAGAGTCAGATGTGGCCTTTCCCACCTCAAACACTCTCAGCAATCACGTGATGGCAGAGTGGCAGTGTTCAACCGTTTAAGTCTCCTCACACTCTCCCAGAAATCACAATATGGCATTCCTTGCACTTTTTTTATTTACAGATACTAACAGATATGCTTACAGATATGCACACGGTAAAAGAACACAATGATATAGCTTCCAATTTTGAAACGACACTTTAATCCAAGCTTATATTACAAATACGCTGAAAAAACACCTCTAATGGCACAGAGTTGACTGTCTCTTCAGGCAACATATTCTAATACGAAATGGTTCAAGGAAACAAAGAAAGCTTATTCAATTTAATTTGGCGTATCGGTTGCCTATTAGTCTTACCGTGATGAATTCTCGCTGATTGTTTGAAAGGCTCTTGGATGTAGTGCTTCCGTGACATATTGAAGTGACCAGAGTATAGCTCATAGAGGAATGTTAATCTGGATATAACTCTATGCTACTCGAGCGTTTGAAGGTTTGCCCTATTATGTAAAGTGCTCGCACTCCAGTTACGCGAATAAACATGAATAATGAAGCGCAAAGCTAAATTTTGTACTCTTTCAGTTTTACTTATTTAGTATTCTTGGTAAGGGCTCCAAATGACATCTGCATACTCCAACTTAAGTCGTACTAGTGCCTTATAAGCGTTTAATTTTACAACAGGAGGAGCAGTGCGCAACTTTCTTTTCAAAAATGCCAATTTCTAAAGGGCACCCTCACAAATGTTTTCAATGTGTGTTTCCCAACTGAGGTTGCTTGTAAGTGTAACGCCTAAGTATTCAACATTATCGGATCTGTTAATCGTAGCATTACCTAACGAATAAGTAAAGCCGAGGGGCCTCTTTTTGTTACTGAATGTAATAGAAGTTTTCTAAGTAGCATTTGTTCTTAAACTCTACTTTGTACACCAAGTGCCAATTGAGTGCAAGACATTGTTTAATTTAATTAGGTCATCTCGGGCTGTGTATACCATGCTGTCGTCCACAAATATTTCAATGTGAATTAAGGGATCAACAATAAGATAAATATCATATATATATACTAAATATGTAGAGGGCCCAGTACAGAGCCCTGCGGGACTCCAGAGTGCACATCCCACTCTTCTGAGATACACTCATTAATGGCGACACACTGTGTTCTATTTCTTGAGTAACATACTATCCATGCGACTACTTTTCGTTCAACGCCAATAGAGAGAAGTTTTGTAATCAGATAGGGATGGGGGATGACATCGAACGTTTTTGACAAATCTAGGAATAAAGCCTCGGTTTGACAATTAGTGTTTAGTGTACTAATTAAGTCACCAATTATTTCAGATAGTTGAGTAGCAGTTGACAAACCAGACGCTAAACCATGCTGTTTGAAATAAAGCAAATTGTTATATTCGAGATAAGTAATGATGGCCTTATAGATAATATCCTCGAAAAGTTTACAACAAGTACTCGTCAAGAAACTGGTCTGTAGTTGCTAATTTCTAGAGAAGAGCCAGATTTATGCACAGGAATAATTTTTGCCGAGCGCCAATCATCAAGAATAGTCGAACTGCATAGGGACATAGCGTAAATTTCATGCAGATATTTAGCTACCCATGCAACATACCTACTTAAAAAGTATTGGACACTTAATCGGGGCCAGCTGATTTATCCACGTCTAGTTTATGCAAAAGGCTGAGGACATCATCCTCTATTATTTCTACTTCAGGCAAAGGACAATCAAAACCGTACCACGGCAGTGCTGCGTGTGAAGCTGTCCGCGTGATCACAGATTGGAGAAATGCATTTATTTCGTGTACTTCACAAGCTCTGTCAAATAGTGGGAAAAGTACACGAACTGCAGTCGCCTGATGAGGTCATCAACATAACTTACAGGCTTCTTCACTGTGATCACCAAGGACTCCACTTCATTGCATAAAATCAGATACGCTGCTTTAAGTCCCAATAGCAAAAGCCGCAGTTGTGTTTGTCTGTAATAACAACGGCTTGGCCTAGAGTGGTATTTTTCACCATCGCACAGGATGTATGATAATTTCTTCTGCTTCACAAGTTCTATGATCCTGTCAGTCTTCCCTGAACAGGGCTTTAATTTCAATTAGTAATTCCGGCTTCGCGCCTCTGATTAAAATGCCATCTTGGCTAAACCCAAAGTATGCAGTATGCAGATATGATTAACGACGAGGTCAAATGTAGACACTTGTTCACCTGTCTTCAGGGTATACTTCAATAGGGCTGGCTTCTCATAAGCCCTTCCACGCCTTGTTGCCTCACTTCCTATAAAGTTGTTTGTCAGCAATTTGGTAACGTTTTGCTCCCAGCTGAGCTTCTTGAGGAATGAAGCGGTAAAGTGTGCGGAATTTGCTTCCGGTGATTCTCCCCATTCGCTCCTTTTGTACTTTGTGTTATGCTGACCGGCCGTTTGTTTCAAGTCATCAACTCCCTCATCTTCAGACAGCCTATCTTTCTCTTGATAGAAAGCTGACAAGTACTTGCTCAAACTCTCAAAAGTGAGAGGATAAATTGCGAGTTTGTTTCAGCCTTCAAATACAACCTTGTGGTATAGTGCCCATCCTTGTACTCTTGCACATGCTTGTTTGTAGCAAGATAGCTAATTAAGACGCTTTCTTGCAGCCCAGAATTTCGGTATTCGTAGCTCTGGCTTCCACTATCCTTTGTGTTCTCAAGACACTGGCCTGCTGCATCCTTCGCCAGAGCACTCAAAGGCACTGCTACACTCAGCTGTCGTCAAGTATTCTCAAGCTTGGCACGGTCCAACTCGACTGCTGGAAAAGATCGCACATGGCAAAGGTATTTTATCTGCCTTGGCTTGTCGAAGGAGCTTCCTTTCAGCTTTCCCCATGCTTGATTTCTGTTGTAGTAAGCTGCTCTAATCTTCAGATTTTCCCCCCGAAAGATTTGACAGAAGTAATTCACAGAATGGGTGAAGATCACATGTAAAGAAATGAATGAAGCAGTGAGAAAGACCATCAGGTCTCTTCAAAAATTATTCTTTTTGCTCAAGAACACTGATTCTGCTATAGTATGTTGGAAGTAAGGCAACCAAAGACCTCATTTGTGAATCGGCTTTAGCTGATTCACAAGGTGAATATTACAATCAAACAAGCTTTTATTAAGGGTGTAAACATGTGTCACATAAATCTTGCAGTTTTTCAATCAAATGAGGCCACTTGGAACCACAGGTAATTCTGCCATTGTTTGAATGGCTTCTTGAAAAATTACTCGCAACACACAAGTTTGTCAATGCCATAAAACCATGAGAAGTGAAATAAAATTATTAATTCAACATGCAGGTTCTCTCCCTTTAATCATTTTAAGTGTAGGACATGTCTTGCACCAACACCAATGAAAACACCCATATTACTATGCATACTTTAAAACAGTACAACAACAGTCACCTCTGTGCGAAGACAGCACTGCAATCATGTGCTTGCATTGCACTGAATCTCCGGCCTTGTAAGAACAGTGACCCTTAAAGAGCACAAACTCACGTGAACACTCATTTCAGATTTTTGCATTTTTCTGGCTTAAAGAACTTTCTTTTATTTCAATTTACTGCAGACTTTTTTGGTCGAAGCAGAAGTGGTAATACAGAAAATTGGTACGATTCTATCGAAAGTGATGGTCACAATAAAAACTAAACAAACAAAAAAAGCAGTTCAATCCTGGATGTTTGTTAACAGTTTCAAAGACAGAAAGTTTGTATCACATGCGAGCATAATACAAAAATGTTATACACTAACCAGAACAAATAGATATTGCTAATTTCTTGAGCAAAACATTCCACAGTTGTTGGTAGACTATTCCAGTATGGTATTGATAATGGGAAAACAGTTTTTATGAATGTCATTTTGACTTTTGGCCGCCGTATTGTCCTGTTGAAGTTAGTTCTTGAGAAGTGTCTGAGGTGTTAAAGGAGATGTTCTGTTCCGAATATTTTATAATGCTCAATAAACAGATGATATAGAAATTTAGTTTGGAAATTATGATTGATTGATATGTGGCGTTTGACGTTTCGAAACCACCATATGCTTATGAGAGACGCCGTAGCGAAGGTCTCCGGACATTTCGATCACCTGGAGTTCTTCAACTGCACTCAAATCTGAGCACATGGGCCTACAACATTTTCGCTTCCATCGGAAATGCAGCCAACGCAACCCGGATTCGATCCCGTGACCTGCTGGTCAGCAGCAGAGTACCTTAGCCACCACACCACCAGGGTGGGGCAAGTTTGGAATTTATTCTGCGTTGATCAAGACAACACAGCTCGGCTTTTGTTGACACTGCTTGTTGTCCTTGACTGGCTCCACTTTTCTAATTTTTTCGCGTAGAGGGAAGATAACGTGCGAAGTAAATATCGAAAACAGTACACTAAAAATGCCACATATCGAATAGGTTCGTCAGCACGGTAATCAGTATGAAAATGTGGTTGCATGTTGGGGCATCTAAAGCTTGCGACTGAAGCCGCAAGACGAGACTGACATCTTCTGTACTCCGTGTTGCGCTGCTACACATGCTCTACGTTAACTTCCTCAAATGTAATTTCGATAAAATATGCGCTAAGCTTACTTCTTCGCTGTGATTATTGTGACCGACTCAATGATGGATTCGCAGTTCGTCATCATAGTGCGAACTCACGGTTCCTCGCTGGCAAAAACTAAGACTTTGGAGCAACAGTCCTGTTAACTTGCGCTGGGAGCTAGGTCACGACTTCGCCGCTCTTGTAAGGGTGTAATGCGCGTTCTGTGTTCGCAATGAAGATTCGGAACCAATAAATGGCTGGGAAAGCATAACATTAGCAGCTTCTCATCGTTTTAACAGCGTCAGTTCACAAATTCGCGGTACCGATTAGTCGGAAACTACTAATAATTAGGGTATATTTATCGGTGTGACTTACCGTCGCAATGGATCCATTACTTCTTAATTGAAACCGCATTTCGCGTGGTTTCCGCCAAACTTGCGACGTCCGTACGCACAATGCCTGCATTGTGTACGACGAAGAAGACGCAGCTTTCACACCGCAGCCCACAATAAAACCAGCGTTTAAACCTTCTTCGTCTTCCATAAGGTAGCGAACACGGGCATCTTTGTCCCCAAGGTGGGTCGCTATAAAGCCAAGAGTGAGGTTGTAGCCGCCCGCGGACATTATCATCACGCTCGACACTGCAGACTGAATGGCACATGCATTTGAGGTGGTCGACGTAGTCATTTTATTGAGAGCCATTTTGAATTTTCAGGGGTGCCACTCACAGGCCATGAAAGTTGCGAATAGCATCAATTCATACCAAACATAGCTGTGCAACTTGTGAAATGTGCCTGTTTCTCTTGGATGTAGCAACGCGTCGCCCACTTAGGTACGTTTCTTGCTAGCGGGAAGTCTGCCCTTTCGTCGTGGCGTCGTATACTGGCAGCTGGCACTGCCCACACGAGAGCTGTTCGATGTGCGCGGCATGCTTGCCGGCGACGCATTTCAGCCTCCGAAAAAACCTCGCCGCTCTTACGAATGCAGTTCTCAATCACTCCAAACTATCAAGCGGCCGCCGTGTGTCAAGCGTCCGTTCGGAGCATGTAAGCTCTGAACGGACGCTTGACGCTTCGGAGCATGTAAGCTCTGAACGGACGCTAGCATTCGCTTTGAGCTCAAGTCAACACAGTACTCGAATCGCTTCGGCACCGTTTTTGAGAGCCGAGCTCGAAAGGTCAATGCTGTAAGCTTACGAAGCTTCCCGAGTTTTTGAGTGCATATATCACATGTTTGTTAGTTGTTTCTAACCTTGGACAGATGGCGCCACTAGTCAGAGCACCAGTTTTGACGATAGTTATACCGCGAGAAAAGATTGAGGACAAAGAGACAAGAAGGACACAAAGGTCCTTCTGGTCTCTTTGTCGTTGTTCTGTTCTCGCGCTATAAATGTCCTCATGTCATACCAATTAGCCCAAGCTGCCACACTGCGAGTTTCTAGACACGTTTGGTTTTACTCTGCGCTTTTGTGAAAACCGGAGATGCTAAAACGCTCCACTAGGAGCCCGGATTCTAGCCTAAGAACAACATGTATAGCATCTATGGCATCTACTTATATGGCGTGAACGTCACACACCTGCTAGATTCCGAGCTGGATAGTTGTGAATCCCAGAGACTACGACGCCAGCGTAGCTCTGGACGATCGGCCCACCGCACACCATCTCCTGAGTTGTGCCACGTCCTTGGACTTTCTCGACCATAATCACCGTGCCCCTCGTCTTTACCATCAGACCTCTATTTCTGTCGTTCCTGAGCTGCGAGTATTGTCTCTTGTTAATCTTACCCCTCTTCTCCAATTCCCTGCAAGGTACTGCGCCATGTCACCTATAAGTAGACAGAAATTAGGTGCCTTTTTCCCTTCTGCGAGAACCGCGCATTCATACATTACAGCGTGAAAAGGGTGAAGCAAGAAGCATGGCGCTTGACGTGTCCCACGGCAGATGCAGACGACACGGAGAGCCGAAAGCGGACAACGCAGCTCACCCATGCCGCTCCTTCGTTGCAAATTGGCTACGTCGTTCTCCGCTAATTGGCAAACGGGGCAAAAATTGGTCTCTGACTCATTCAACGCAAAGAGCGGCAGATGTGCTCGAAGGAAACAGCCGTGCGTGACTGCCTGAGAACGTCAAATGGCCACACTCGGGGACAACTTTTTGTGGCAATGCAAGGAAGGCTACCGAGCCAAAGTGGGCATGAGCCACCACTGTAGAATATAGTGCCATAAATGCTCTGGTGCTTTCTAGCGTTTTTTGCACGTCTGAAGCAATTGCACGCTTTACGTGCACAGTCAAAATGGCGGCTTTGTATTTAGGTAAGCGTGCGTCCCCCTCCAGCTATTCCGACGACTCACCGAAGGAGCTTATGTCACTCTTCACTCACAAATAGCTATGCAAGTAGACGTATCAAATTCCGTGCAGTGAGATTACCTCAACACGACCATCATATGAAATGCGAGCCAAACCGGACTACTTCGCGGAGGAGTGCAGGAGCAGAAGCTCCACCCCCGTAGCTTTCATTTCATTGTCATAGAAAGTTGTCCCAGAGTGTAGGCATGCTTGCCGCAAGCGTGAACCGACCCTTACGCTCGCCCGGCGAATAATTGCGGCCATCCAAAGGGACGAACAACGCGCGTTGCGTTTCCCTATGGTAGAGAAGTAGTGTTCTATAACTCCAACATGCCGCTAGTAGGCAGTCTTAGCCCAAGTTCGGTGTGCAATCAGTCACATGCTTCAGGCTGTTGCATTTTTCTCTGCTTCCACTCTCACCGCGAAGTACTACGGCTACCACAAAGATGTATGACCTCAAGGGTCTGTTTGTTCCTTATTGTTTGTCGTTAGTCGTCGAGATGGAGATGTGTGACTAAGCGTCAGCGTGCAGGCACCATCCTTAAGCGATGCTGAGGATGATGTGAAGTTTTATTGCCCTTCACACAAAAGAAGAAGGCGACACTAGAGGCTTCGATGCTTGACAAAGGCCTCGGCTCCATTGTACAGTCTGGCGAAAGTTAACAAACAATATAACTGAAAGCATAACAAAAAATGGCCCGGATCTACATGTTACATTGCAAATGTCGTCAAAAGACGCTAGTCTTGCGTCTGGAGACTGTGAACAAAACACTTATTTGATGTTGTGTGCAAGACAATCTGTGAATGGTATTCCGGAGGCGCTGCGTTAGAGGGCCTCGAGCGTGCAGCGGAGGCGGACGAGCGCATCGAGGCACGCCAGACACGAATGCCATCTGGTAGTTACCTTCGAAACAAAGGAAGGCGTGCGCGCCTGCGGAGAAAGATGCGTGCCATTCTCGGAGGCGATAAGTTGTAGAACGCAAAGCGACGGGCAGGTGCAACTACCGTGTTGTTTTAGGAAAGCATTGGTAACACTTGCCTCTTTGAGCACCGCGTTGCACTGTCAGGGAAGCGTGTTTAACGCTATGTATACAGTCCTTAGAATTACTTGTGTGGGCCTTCTCTAGTATAAAGGCACACATACAAAATATCGACGTGTCGTTATGGTACCTCAAATATGTGCCATGGTAGCTTTTTAAATGACAATCGCACAAGTGTGAATGCTGGACCTTGAGAAATGTTGGTGGGCACTACGGATGGGGTCGGCCATTTGAGGTATTGTTAGGGGGAACAAACAGACAGTTGTACAGACAAACAGGCCAAAATTTTTTTGTCGAAGGCTCTCAAAAATGACTATCGTCTTTAATTAACAGACAAATTAGCTACACTTGCGAGTGTGACAAAATAAACTATTATAAAGCATATAGCAGGGAAAACGTTGTTATATATAAATGAAACCAGGGTGGAGTAAATACTTTTTTGTTTCGTTTTTCAGTATTTTCATTGAAACATCAAAATTAACATTTGTAAACAATTTATACATAACCACAGTCAGCTGACTGGTTAATCTGTATTTGCCATAGTTAGTACGCGTTTCAGGGACCCGCAGGCTGTGTTTTCGAAAATCGTTCGCATCGTTCGACAAAGTATTGTTGTGAGTATGTAATTCATTGAATTTATTATGCTGCCACAGATGAAAAAAGTGGACTTGCTTTACTTTAAGCAAAGCATAGTGAAAAAACAATGGCGAAATCGGAATATCTTGGAGACTGTCGTAGTAACCATGAATGCACCAATGTATGGTGCTTTATGGCGCAAGGGTGAGTTGATCACAAAAGAGTGCCAATCCAGTAGACTAGAGATGCGAACACCGATTAGGTACGCGGCGGTATAGGAGCATTAAAATTGCTCGTGCTAACGCGGTTAAAAACATGGAAGTGACGTGAAATATGGGCAGTGAGAGTGAATGGCAAAAGATCGTGATAATAGAACCTTGGTGGAGATGTAGTCACCACAGCCATGACTTAAGTAGAGAGGTCGAGCTACACATCACCTTCAAATATGGATTCAAAATTATGTACAATATTTAAAAACGCAAACGTTGATTCAAGATTAAAATTGGATTCCTACCGATGAGCCTGCCACGGTGTACTGGAATTTGTTGTTGGTAGGGCTGTAAAAAGTGATTTTTCCGACCACTTCACTCGTTGCACTAGACGAGGATGTCGAGAACCGCATTCAAAAGACTTTTCCGCATTTAGGAGACTAATAAAAATTTTGTCATGGTGAACAAAGGCAGAAGGGCGTAAAAAAAGGACTTTTTGAACCTACAGACAGAAATTTAATGCTAAAAGTACTTGTTAGCGTTGAATTTTTTTCTAGTCTTTATTGATTCACTCTGTTGTCTATTAGCTCTCACATATACACACTAAACTAAAATAACCGGAAATAACCTGAAAAACTGGGTAAACAACTTCTTCACGCACTACCTTTTCTGGTTTTTTTTTCAACTACTAGTCGAAGTAAAAATTTACTCTCGTGCTAACTGAGTTTTTGAACGTAAAACGTAAAAAGGGTAGTAATTGTTTATCCCACTGAGGTTTTGAGCGAGTTAAGAGAGTGTAAACTTTCACAGCTTTCAGAATGTTTTTGACACGAGTTCTGAGATTTATTTCAGGTGGTAAAATTATAAGTTCACGGGTGGATTCGCCCACAATCTACAAATTAAATAAATATCAAATGACGGCAGAATTGATGATGGGTTAACATACATAGGAGGGTTACTTTGTGATTTTTGCCAGAAAAGCTATATTTGGAGAAGGCCCAGGCTGCTGTAAATAAGAATTTCCGGAAAGTTTATGAGAAGGTCAACCTTGTAAAATGTCGGGCGGTTAGGAAGCTAGCTTACTTGAACCTGAGCAGGCTGTCTTCGGCGGTAAAAGGCGAAAAAGGCTTGTCGCTGGAAGCGTTCTTTACGGTAAAAACACAAGGAAAACCTTCCGTTCCGAACCCTTGTCTCAGAGAGGGGTACCTGGCTACGTCTCGTGTCCGAACTTTTCAAAAATGTTTGAATACGCTTCGGTTTTGTGCCCCATTTTGGGTTTCCAACTCCAAGGAAGTAGTAGACTACTTCAAGGGTGATTATGTAAGGGTCTCTGATGCTTTCAGTATTGATGTCATCGATCTGTACTATTCTGTTCCACGAGGTCCGTTACGACAAAGCGTACAAGAGTACATCACTGACAAAAATGATGAAGTGGCTTTTCGTAACGCCTGTTGTTGGTCTGTAAAGGTTTTATGGAGATTTTGGCCATGTATTTGAGTTCCACGCTAATAAGGTGGAATGAACAATTGCACGTCCAGAAGGATGAGATTTGCATTGGGTCTATTGTCACCCCGATCTTACGCAAAGTTTTTTTGGGGCAAACTTGACACAGTAATAGGTAAGGAGCAAGATAGTATGAATGTGAAGCTGTTCAAATTTGTAGATGACTACCTTGTTTTGGTAAAAAACGATCCGGATATGAGCACGTTAATGAGTGCTTGGAAGCCTTGAGGAAAAACGGGCGTGGCTTACAGTTTTCCATTGAGGTGCCAAAGGAACGACGCATTCAGTTTCTGGACCTAAAAATTAATTTGTCTCCTTTTTACACGTGTTGGATGTATCACCCTATATCGGAAAAACCATTGCTGAGCAATCATTCAGCACATTCAAAGATATTAAAGAATGGGATCGCAACTTCTTGCATCAAAGCTGCTTTCATGAAATCGTGCGTACACTCAACGAATGAGAGTGTATCCGTGCAGATCAAGCGCTTTAGGGGAGCTGGTTAACAAGATGATTGTATCCTTTTGGCCTGTGAGAAGAATCGTCGGGAAGTGAAAAATGCAATGACTGGCACACGTGAAGAGAGGTGACAAGTTAAGGGGGAAAAAGAACGGGCAGTGGTCATTCCGTATTTGCACAATATTTCACGTAGGTTGAAAAAAGTTGCACTATGGTATGGCGTGTGGGTTGTTTTTTTTTTTAGCTGAAAACAAATTATCAAGGATTTGTCCAGCAGTAGAAAGGCTAGTTAACAAGAAAGAAACTGAAGAAACGAAGAGAGGCAGCATGAAACATAGCAGGCAATACGTCGAGTGCAAAAAAGAGATGTCTTATACGGAACTCTTTTCTTGGGTGGAAAGGAATACGGTGGTCAGACGGGTCGTTGCCTAAATGTGTGCCTTTGTGAACATGAGAGTTCACTAAGGGGGGACCCTTACCCACACTTAGCGATGCACTGCAAGGAGTGCACCTGCCAACCAAAATTTTTCAACCCACAAATAATTGACAGGCACAACAAGCGGACGATGAGAGAAAGGATGGAAGAGTATAGAATTAGGAAAGGATGAGACAGTTGCGTCAGTAAAGCGTCAGTTCTAATATTAGATGTGGAGTTTGCTTTTTTGGACGTCACGTAACCCAGTGTTTTTTTTTTGTTTTACGTTTTTTTGTTTTTTTTCTGTTTTACGTTTTTTTTTCTTAGTTCTTGACACGTGTTTGTACCCGGTTGTGTGCCATCGATTATGGGAGTGCATATTTTGTTATATAACGTTGTTGATGATGACAGGGGAAGTCGGGAATGACGTACATGCTTATGTGATGTATTTATTAGTGTTCGCTTCATAATAAAATTTTCAGTTGCTAATAAGCGCTTGTCTGTGTCCTCTCTGAGTGTGTGTATTTTTAGCGCTTGTTTCATCATGAACCTTTACCAACAAGCCCAACTGGCAGTAATATTAAATACAATTGCTAGTACAAAGAGGCCTTTTCCGTGTGTTAACACGGCCTTCCTTTCTAACCCTGCCACCATCTCCTCGTTAATCGCTCTCTACGTTTGCGTGATTCGCATTGCCTCATGGTACAACTGAGCGTCGCTGTAACCCCCGGATGTGCAACATTTGTGCGGGTGACTGGCTCCTACTCGTGAAAACAGCAGACGTTTATGCAAAAAACTGTCCTCAGAATGGAGCCATCAAGTTCGGCACTTCAAAGACTGCTTGCGAGTGGCCTATCGCACTCAGAGTGGAAATAGACACCGTCACTACCGAGAGTGTCGGAGAGTGTCGAGAGTGTCGGCTGTCTGAGAGTGCCACAAAGGCCTTGTGGAACCTGATACGTAAACATTGGCTCAAGAAGGAAAGACGCACAAGTACGGAAGGAAAGGTCATCATCCAATGAGATTAGGCTTTGCCCGACCATCATAAAAAGCTTCTTCAACATGGACCCAAGTTCTGTGTGGAACCAGTTGTCTCCCGTGCCGAGAAGGTGGAAGTGGCCAGGTCCATGGCAAGCCGTGTGAAGGATGAGGGAAAGCTGAGGTGCAGTACTGGTTGCGCGAATATCTTTTCGTCTAGCAACGTAACACCGCAAACAGCAAAGAAAATGGGACCTGTGGTTAAGTTTCTGTCTCATAGCGGTAGTCGTATCGCGGTTTCGGATAAGGAGGATTACTTTGTGATTTTGCAAGAAAAGCTATATTTAATGAAGGTCCACGCTGCTATAGAAAAGAATTTTTGGAAAGTTTATCAGAAGGTCAGCCTAGTAAAACGTCGGACGGTTAAGAAGCTATAGATGACTTGAACCTGAGCAGGCTGTCTTCAGCAGTAAAAGGCGAAAAAGGCTTGTTGCTGATAGCGTTCTTTGCGGTAAAAACCCACAAGGAAAACCTTCCGTTGCGAACCATTGTCTCAGAGAGGGGTACCTGGCGACGTCTCATGTCCGAATTTTCGCAAAAACATTTGAATACTCTCCGGTTTTGTGACCCGTTTTTGGTTTCCAGCTCCATGGAAGTAGTAGACTACTTAAAAGGAGATGATGTAAGGGTCTCTGATGCCTTCAGTATTAATGTAGTCGATCAGTACTATTCTGTTCCGCAAGGTCCGTTACTACAAATCGTACAAGCGTGCATCACAGACAAAAATGATGAAGTGGGTTTTTGTAACGCCTGTGGTGTGTCTGTAGAAGTTTTTATGGAGATTTTGGCCGTGTATCTGAGTGTGTGTATTTTTAGCGCTTATGTCATCATAAAACACATTTGAAAGGACTGCCCGCGTTACTCCCCTGCACTTTGACAATGCAGTATATATGGGCAAGAACTTTTAACCTGCCCTGTTGTACCGGCAGGAGAGCTGTTTTTTCGCATGCGTTAACAATAACAGCTAAAAGTGCAAGCGAAAACTTGAGGAGGGCTGCAGGTCGCTAGGAGTCACACCGACCTTTTATTTTGAACCAACCCAACCTCACGTTTTTGATTATCCAATAACTAGCTGGCACATTAGCCTCTTGGTCTCACCAGTGTTAGCACTGCTGATGCACAAGTCCACAAAATGTACCTATTTACACGCAAATCATGGCAGCTCAATGATTTTTACTGAGCAGCGATGCACAAACACCGAAGCAGCACGTATTCATGACAACGTGCGTAGAAGAGTGGTGCACGCCTGTATGCAAGTTCTTTGCTGACGGTGTACTAGACTTTTTCTAGGAGCACGTCTATGCGATGAAACGCAGCTGGCGATCACAGAATACATCGTCTGTGCTAATTTCATCGTCATTTCGGACACAAATGAATACGTGTCCGCTATCTGCGGAGTCTTACAGGTACGGGCGATGTTTATACTTCCAACAAAAGAGACGAAACACCATCTGCGTTTTCTTCGTGCTCACCGGAAGCCGCTTGTTGGCTCCGTCTTCTTCGTATTGGCTCTCGCCTTCGCGCTACATGTTTGAGAACAGTTGGTGCATGGGGCTGAAAAGTCGGGCAGCACTTTACTCCAGCAGACATCGTCTTCTGTGGAATAAAATATATGCGATGCTTCTTTCACCTGCCCCGGCGACACACTCCCACTAGTCACTGGTGGCCGCGGCTTGGTGCAGACGATATAGCGAAGCATTTTCCTTATCGCTTCTCCAGGAAGCAACCACGGACGATTACACCAGCTTGATTTTGTTACCATTGGTGGATCTTCGCGATTCGGCACAGAAGCGAGGTATCCGCGACGTACAGGTTCGGATGCTCGCGCTCGGAAGCGCATGGTCGCTCGGTGATGTACGAAACACGTGAGGACCATCAGCTCAACCAGGCACCCAATTCCGAGCTTCTTGCACCATCTGTCTCCAGGGCTGCCGCAGAGGAAAATCCAACGATCTGCAAAATTATATAGGGCAACTTTCCACAGCTGGTTTTTTTTAAGCCCACCCCCCGCTTGTTTTTTTTTTTTTGTTCGCAGAATGCTCTCCTTGCTCGTTTCGCTTATGCTGCCCTTAGTTCCAGTGCAACTGCGTTGACTTGAGGGGAGTCATGAAACACGACAATGCCAAAAAAATCTGGCCCCGTATCTGCATGTAATCTGCAAACGTCGACGAAAGACTCTTGCGTGTGGAGGGAGTGAACAAAACATTTATATGATGTTCTGCGCAAAAATATCGGTGAATGGTATTACGTAGGCGCTGCTTTAGAGTGCCTCAAGCGGGCAGCGGTGGCCCACAAGCGCATCAAATCATGTCACACGTGGGCCATGAGCGCCATCTGGCAGTTTCTTTGGAAAACAAAGCGCGTAGCCGTGCGCGCCCGTATCAGAGGTGATAAGGTGTAGAACACGAGGCGACGGGTAGGTGCCACCACCATCTCGTCTTAGCAAAGCGTTGGAAGCACTTCCCGTTCCGTGCAAGCGTTGCATGGTAAGCGCAGCGTGATAAGCGCTAGGTCCTCAAAGTTACTCATGTATGCGTTTTCTAGTAATAGATGCATGTGCAAAATATATGCGTGTGGTTCTGGTGCCCCAGACATGCGCAATAATTGCTTTTCAATTGACAATTGCACAAGCGTGAACGCTCAAACTTGAGCAACATCGGTAGTCACTGTGGATAGGGTCGGCCGTTTCAAGTACTCAATGCCGGTAAGAGTGGACAAACAGACAAATGTAAAGACAGACAGACAGACAGACAGACAGACAGACAGACAAACAGACAGACAGACAGACAGACAGACAGACCAAAATTTTTGCTTCTAAGGTCCCAAAGAAAGGCTATCGTCTTTAAAAAAACATCTGTGGTCCTCGCGTAGCTTGAAGATTCACTGAAAGCGTCACTAGGGGAAAATGGGGCAAAAGACGCCGAAGCAGCTGCAACTTGCAGGCACGTGGTAACAGGCCCTGAAACGCCGGTTAAATGTCACGTGATAGAAAACTCCCTACGTGGTAAAACTGCATATCTACATCGTTTTACTACGTGCCTTATAGGTGGTGGTAAAACTATGTCATGTACCACTTTTTACTCAAACACGAGGTAGTAATTTCAAACGCGAGAGAGTTTTTAGACGTCATCGCAGCAGTGCGCAAGCAATAGGCATGAGACTAATTGTTCTGCTTCTTGCAGTTGTGGCCGATCATTCAAGGACCGGTCGACAACATTGTACAGATTCGCCGCGAACTGCGACACATGTTCGGTGCTTAATACATGCTGATCCTCTGCCATGTGGTGCTGCATAATAAGGGCCGATGAGGAAGACGTCAGCGGTTTCAACTGTTATAAAAGGCTGCAAGCTCCGCGGCCTCACACAGTTTGGCAGGGTGCCCAAGAAATAGGCATCAGACTTTACTACATAATAATGATATTCAAGCAACCGAAATCTGGACGCCATAAAAAAGAATTCTGAAAAAGAATGCGGTGCCTTCTGAATTTCTGCCTGTACGAAGTCACGAGCAAAAAGATTTAATGCGGAAGAAATCATCTCCTGAGCGATCCTCGCGAACATTGGCACGAGAGGCAGCAAGTAGGTTTCTTTTTCATAGCCATTGCTTTAAGGCTTTTTACAGCAACATTCCGATTCTAGGATGAGCTGTTCTGTGCATGTATTGCTACGTATAATATTAACACATTTTAATATATGCTTAACTGTAATGACATATGTGTCTTTTTGCTTGTGAGGCATTAATTTTTACGTGGAACTAATCCTAGGCAGACTGAATTACTGTGCGCGCAAGGAGATGATTCATCATCACAAGCTCACTTTTTTATGTGTGTGCATGCTTTCAGAACTTTCTGCTGCCATGCCAGTGAGCCCCAGCATCAACAGTACGCCTTGCCTGTCACCTGTAACGCTTTAGAATAATCGGAAAGCAGTAGCATAAACTTTGTAGGTTCTAAATCAAAGTTAATACAGTAAAATAAGGATTGCAGGTGTACTTTTTCACATAAAGTGGGTACCAACAGTACTTCAAAGCTTAAGATAAGCATCTAATCAGACATCACCGCTGAAAAAAAATTTTGCATGCATATAGCGTTTTTTTTTATTTCTGCACATAATGTAAACATAGACAGTGTCTCAAACTTTAAGGTAAGCATCTCAAAAAGAAACTTCATTATTGAGAAGGATTTTGGTTGTATATATTGTTATGTGCTGCAGACAAACCTTTTGGTAGGAGCCGGATAAGGAAAGCTCAAAATATGTGGCGCTCTAAATAAAACTAATAGGCTATTCACTTTGTTGCTGAGTAAAAAATTTGAGAGCCTATACAATATAAGAACAATGTAGTTATTGCAAAGATTTTGTGCTTTCACCAGTTATAAGACTGCCATCCCCGACTCTGTAGCTGAACTAGATACTTTGGAAGAAGAGAGAAGCGTTCTGGAACGAGTGATCCTGGTCGTTGTTCGCCTCAAAACATTTCTCTCCTATAGGTGTTTGGCAGCAATGTTTTCGGTGTCCGAAAGTACTGTTTATTGTTACTTTTATGGCACTATTGACCTCACGGCAGCTGTTCTCACAGCAGCTATATCATGGCCAAGTAAAGCCTAAGTGCAAATTAATGGGCCCAAATGTTTTGTGGCCTACAGAGACGTCAGTATTGTGCTTGACTGCACCGAAGTGAAAGCTGAAAAATCCCACTTTGCGTCTTGCCGCATCCTGACATACTCACACGAGGGGTTCATACGCTAAAGGCATTGGTTGGAGTTTCTCCTGGTGGACTAATAACTTTAGTTAGTGATTGCTTTAGTGGACGTGCATCTGAGAAAGCCTCCGTTGGCCATTCAAACATTTTGAGTAAACTTGAACAGTTTGAGGATGATGTCATGGTAGACAGGGGCTTCAAAATTGACATGAAATGTAAGGCCATGGAAATTGGTATGGTACAGCTGCCATTTCTCTGCAAGCAGACACAGTTTTCAGCAGCAGAAGCGGCAAAGGCCTTGGTGGTAGCTAGAGCCAGGGTGCACGTTGAAAGAGCCATACAGCGATTGAAGCTGTTTGAGGTTCTTAAGGGGCCTTTGCCTGGGGAGATGTTTGCCATTGCTGATGAAATAGTTATTATTATTGCTGGAAGTTTCAATTTTTGAGCTCTAATACTGGCTGCTAAACGGTTCCGGTGATGAATGTCGCACTTGTACAAAGGTCACAGAAGGGAGCGTGTGAACCTTCCGCAGTCACTGTCTTATTAGTTCGTGTTACACGGTGTAATATTAGCTCATGCTCCTAAAATAGAGCCATATTTGTTACGGCATTAGGCGGATATTTCAAGCTGATTAGTGTACCTTATGTTATCAATCTCAACATTTTCAAGGGATCTTTGAATGATTTAGCCAGACCTAAAAGTCGTTCTAACAAGAAAGAAAGGTCCGAATTTTCCCGACATCAATTAATTAACATTCTTGGCCAGGTACTCACAGGGTTCAATGATTTAATCTACTCGAATTACTGGAGATATGATGGCACTACCCAATTTCCTGGAATAAATTGGCTAAAATGCACTTATACGTTTCGAACACACAGGGATTCGTGGATGCGTGGCGCAACACTGTTATGTTAAAGAAGCTACCTTTTCGTTACTGCCATTGCTTCGTTTTTTTGAGGCTTCATATTGTGCAAGTGGATGGAACAGTGCACCTAACAGTCCTTAACTGTCGGCATGCCAAATGGCACAAATTGTGGTGGCAGTTTGTTGCCTGTGTAAGTGTTCCCACAAGAACAGAGGGTCTGCCCTTTGCATTTAATAGTTTATGCAAGATTTTGCACTGATACTCTTCTCCCAACTTTTTTTCTCTGCCTGTCCACACACTTAGTGTATTTCTGCCCACCTTCACCTGCTTGAGCATGGGAAGCAACATGTCTAAAATACCTTGAGGATATTTTAGACACGAAGCAGACGTGTGTCAGTGGCAAATAAAGTGCTCTGGCAGCATTAGGAGGCTGCTAAATTACAAAATTTATGTCTTGAAGGATAAAAACGTTCCTTTCATTTTATGATTGACTGGTTTCTTGAAGTAAATTAAGCAAACTTAACTTTTGTCTGTTCTGGCGTTTATTGGCTCGAAATTTCTAAACTATGGGAAGTTGTGAGGCAGATTTTTCTGTTCTCTCATCTAGATAAGCACTATGCATGCTACAAAGGCAGAGATGGTAAGGAGAGAAAGAAGACACATCAGCACGTATCATAACCCTCAACATAAACTTTATTTTTCTTAGATATATTTCATGGTTTAATGTCCCGACATTACAGTATGAATGCAACTGTGATAGAGTGTGACTCTTCAGTCATCAGTGGAGCAACACTAGTCAATGTAGTAGAGCTGAATATTTATTATGCCACATAAGCCAGGGAGCTGAAAGCAGATGTGGTGTGGTTTATTCAAATCATCTGACCAGGTTAGTGCCACATCATCCCCATGCTCGTGTACTTTAATGAATATTGTTGCTCACTTTGTTACAAGAAGTGATTTCTCATGCAGTGAACTTCAACATGGATGGCTCGCACAACGTAGCTGTGCCACATCTGTGTTTGTGAAAAGCAGTGCTACTGATTTGTGCGAATGCAGCTTTGCAGTGTAAACGCAGTAAATACAATTGTATTTGTCCATTTCGTGTATTTTAACTAGTGATTGTTATTTTATTTGTGACTTTGGGAAATTTACTCTTCTCACTTTAGTGTCTAGTGAAAGGAGTACTTACACAACATTTGTAAGGCAAGATGCTTTTTAGGTAGATTTGGGTGAACACACACTCATTATCCGCAAATTATGAAGGGTAATTTAGCCTTAAAATGGACCTTAATGTTTATATTATACAACTGCTTGTGAAACAGAGTGCGTGCCCATGTCGCTTTGAACCTGGTTCTAGTAAACAACCAGCCACCTAGTTTTTGTGTGCTATATTTCTCTTACTCTCTCTCTCTCTCTCGTTGCTCACAGGCACACTAAACTATGCACGACATAAGTCCTGAGTGAGTTAGTGTTTAGCGTGCTCACATCATCAAAAGGTACTTCTATACAAGCTCTTACTAATGTGACACATCTTCAATATTTTCTGAAAGAGTAACTGGCTCCATGAAACGTGTCTCCAAATAATGAACCATCGTGCACTTCAGCAAATTAGATTAACAGACGTAATAAGCGGGTCTTAAGCTACATTGCTACTTATTGTGACAGAATGAATAACTAGGCATAAGTGTTTGTGTCAGTGTTCCTTGAAATATTTTCTTCTTGCTTAACCCATTTGCTTTATTTCAAATACATGTGTGACAGTTCACTGATTTCAAGTTGTAGTACCTCGGTAGGCCATAATTTCTTTGCCAGATGAAAAAAAGGCACCTGAATTGTTTGAGTGTTCGTGAGATCTGTTCATGCCTAGTTCCTAATTATTGAACTGTGTATTTTTTTTCAAGTTGCCTATATTTATCTGTGTTGTAAACTCTAGCGCGCACAATGAGCGACATGTACAGCAATAGAGTGAACGGACGTTTTTTAGAAGGAGCTCTTAACGCTTCAAAAACAGCTGACTGTTCAGAGCTTGCATTTTTTTTAATTAAAAGGCTGGTCTGAAACCCCGAAAGCTAGCTTCTTCAGTGCTGATCTGTGGCATGCATAAAAGTTAAAAGGCTCCTCTTCGCATACAATTTATTTTGTGTTTTATGTGCTACTTATTCTGTTTGCAAACTTATTTTGGTTTAATGCGCTATTTACTTTGTTCGCTAACCTTTTGTGATATTTAGAAGTTTTTCTTTTGATGCTATTTTAAGGCGCTGGTGGCTCATAGTAAAATAGTGCTGGGCCATAAATGACCTTTTGTTTGCACTAAGGATGCGTTTTGATGTGTTGTGTTGCACAAGTATGTTTTTGGTAGCTGTATCTGTTATATGCACCTTTGTCTGTTCTTGCTGGTTCAGTGTGACTTCCCAAAACAGTGTGAAATTACCTAGCCACTAATTCAAACTTCTTACAAAGCTTCTCTTAATGATATGCAATAGATCAGTCCTATCATGTGTTTCGCTCTTGTCGTGTGTACTGCTTGCACACCTTGCAAGGAATACTCAAGTGACACACTTTTTGCGATCAAACTTGCTTTATTTTTTCAAAGTGTGAAGTGTCGATAGCCATTTAAAAAAATTAAAGGAACCCTGACACCAAAATTGAAGCCTTGAGACATTAGTGCCGTTGGATTGTCCTACGTATGCAGGCACGTCTGACTAGTGACTAATCTTGCTGTAAAGAGATCAACAACTGGTCAGAACATATAGTGAACATTGGTCGACCTTAAAATACTATAATATTGGGACATTCTCTAGCATCCTTTTCACTATGCAATTAACCATGATTTCTTCAATTTGTACTAAAATAACAAAAACCAGTACGTCAGGCTGCCTAGCAGTAGAAGCGTGAAGCTCGATTATGGGGATGATTACATTGTTATGCGCAGTCAGATGCTATCATGCATACAATCAGTACTTTTGAAAATCGGGGCATGTATATTACGTATTCCAGCTCTGTTCAGTGGTGGTTATGGGGTAAAAAAAACTGAATGGTCAGTAGCAGCGCTGTTTTCGTCGGTGCCAAAGAACAATGTATAGCAGCGGCACATGCACAGTAAACTGTCACGCTGGACCGCGAGTCGCCCTTATGTGCACCACGTGTTCTTACAGTGTACGACTTCATATTTGCCGTAGATATAAAAAATCGTATGACAATGTTTCACGCATGGTAAGATTGATTAAGATATTTTTTTATTATCGTGTGAGCGTGAATGCTCATCTAAGGTTGCAGCGCCTAGTGACATTGGCAGTAATATGATGCAAGGGAGTGACCCTGTGTGACAATACACAAGAGCGACTGATGTCAGTGTCACAGATTCATGGGAGCGCATGATAAGCGGACTAGACCCCAACAAGGGCTGTCGTTGCCTGCCTTTCTTGCTTTGGCATCGGACTTCTAATGCTAGCAATGCTTTTGGCGCTCTTGGTGATCTCGTTTATCCTTTTGAAGACCGAAGTTTCTGATCCCATTCTTTACTATGCTTGCAGCCCCGATTTGAAAGCTGTACTCGCAGTGTAGCTAAACTTTGAGAACATGTAATTTCAGGGGCTCCCTTGCAGTGGAGCTCAAGTGTCAGAATCACATCAAAATTATGCAAGCCTTACGGATAAAATACTTTGGAGCATTTCCCATTGAATTGCGGGATTACGGAACACGAAGTTACAGATTCCAAACTGCAAGCAAAACCTTAATTGTCAGGGGTCGCTTAAAACATGTAATGCAGAGCTGGTAGCTACGCGGGAATTATGCCAAATTTGCAAGTGTTCATTGTTACCTCACATGTAGCATTGTCTGTCTGGATTGTATTTTTGTCACGCTATTGCCATTTCATGATTTCGGCGTTGGTATGATCAACGACACCGCGATATGCACTTTTCTCCCGGTTTGCTGGTTCTGCAGTCGTCTCCGACCAGGCACGTTGGCTCGTCTGACAAACTCCTCTCTCCGTACACAGGGCCATACAAAGTGCTTCGTGCGGTGACTCCCGTCACTTATGAAATCGCTCCTGCTGCCTCGTCATCTTTTTTCACCCCTCGGGCCAGCGACTTCATACATGCCACATGCCTGAAGCAGTATCACTCGCCCAGTGGCGTTGACGTCTAGATGCGCCGAAATAAAGCCTTTGGCGACGGGGGCTTTGCTACATGTAGGCTACCGCAATGCATATTGTCAATGTGCGTGTGTGCCCGATGAAGATGAAGGTCGCTAGCTGCACGAGCTCGGAGCCAGACTGGCTAGCGCTGCAACCGCTCTTGCAGACATATATTCTAAATATATCATGTTTGCAACAGCACCGAGAAATGCGAAGGGCAGATAACATGGGTGGTGGGAAGGCTGCAGTCGACGATGGATTACGCAATATTGTCACATAAGATGTATGATCGGCTAAGGGTGATGAACATAGGTGAATAGGGGTCCAGAAGCTTAGGCAGTGATCACAAACGTATCAAGCTGAGGTTTGAAAGAGAAATAAAATTGGAAAGGCGACATTACGAGCAGCCACACGGTAATATTTTTTCAGAAAGGCAAATAGAAATAAAAACTTCAGGGATTGGGAAAATATTCACCGAGTGTACTGAAATGGAGTGCACGTGCAGAAATCTAACTCGATTGTTTGAGTTTGAGCTTGATAAGGTACGAGTCAAATACAGGAAAAAGCAGTCACAAACCTAAGAGCTGGTGAGATAAGGAAGTTAAGGGAGCCATAGTAAGACGTCAGGAAGCCTCTAAAGAACACAGGTATGTTAAAGAGAGGGGTGAACTGAAAGTTATCTCAAAAGAAAATGGGTTAACGTTTTGAACTGCAGAAGTGAAACATTCGATTTGATAAGTGAAAATATTAAAGGAAAGGGGGCCCAATGGTTGGCGGAAGTAAACAAAAGGGACGGAAAGGCCGATGAAAAGTTTTGGAACCAACTCAATTCTCGGAGTAATAAGACAAGCATGAACCAGAGGCTTATAATTACAGTTCAAGCGGTCAGACTAGAAGAGGATGAGGGAATGTAATATATAAAAACAATGATGACAGAAAAAATTTAAACACCAAGAAAGCGATGCATGCACTTTACCAGAAGAGGATGAACCAACCAGCTTCTTGGGTCCTCTGGGACAACGAGAGTGAGAAAGGGCAGAGAAAAGAGTTCTTAACAGCACATCAACAAGCCCTGACGGCATCCCAATCATGCTAATAAAGAAACTAGGATGAAGCTCTAAGTAAACATTAGGGGAGGCAGCGAGCAAGGCAATCATGGATTGTGAAGCTCCCAACGGGTGGAAACTAAGCCGGATGAGCAACATCTATAAAGGAAAGGGGGACAAACCCGTTATAAAGAACTACCGTCCTATAACAATCACTTCAGTAGTTTACACGCTGGTGATGCAGGTAGTGAAGGAAAGACTACAGACACGGGTGGAGAATGAGGGGTTGCTGGGAGAACTACAATATAGGTTCCGTAAACAAAGTAGGTTTCAGGACAATCTGTTTTCATAGATGCTGTGTATTGGAATAGCGGAAGAAGAACAGAGGCCCCTGTGGCTGGCATTAGTAAATATCAAGGGAGCTTACGATAGTGTGATTCAAGAAGACTTCTCTAGAATACTCGACTAACTGAATGTGGGAGATGGAATAAGTAATCTTTGAATGGATATTTCTAAAAGTAACAAGGTAGTTATCAAATGGTAAGAACAGGTATCTGAAGCTATCGTGAAACAACGCTGGCTTCGACAGGGATGTCGCTTGTCACCTTTGGTATTTATGCTGTATCTCCAGGGATTAGAAACCAAATTAGAAGGAAGTCGACTAGGAATTAGCCTGTCTTTTGCCAAGCAAGGAAAACACATTACACAGTCATTGGGAGCGTTGATGTATGCAGATGATACAGCACAATAGCCGACAACAAGGAAGATCTGCAGGGATTGATAGACATCTATGGCAATGAGGGAGTAGGTGGAATATGAAGTTCAGCAGGGAAAAATCGGCAATCATGTTTTTTATTGATAACAAAGACAGTGAGCATAAGATACAGAAAGTCACGCTAAAAATAAAGAACACATACAAGTACTGTGGCGTATGGATAAATAAAGACATCAAAGAGAGCACGAAAGATACGTAATGACTAAGGAATACAGCTGTAATGAAAATAGGGCAGTGTGGAAATACAATAGGTATGACGTTGTGAGAGGAATATAGAAAGGTGTCATGGTCCTGGGTTTGATGTTCGGCAATGTGGTCTTGTGCATGAAATCAGAAGTTCTTGAATCAAGCAGCGTGGCAGAGGCAGACTTGCTTTGGTAGCACACGGGAATACTCCAAATCAGGGGGTACATGGAGACGTGGGATGGGCATCGTTTAAGTTCAGGGAAGCTGGCAGCAAGATAGAATTTGAGGAGCGACAGAGAAAAATGGGAGAGGAGCGTTGGGCTAGGAAAATTTTCAGTTACTTGTACATGAAGAATGTCGATTCTTAATGGTGGAAACAAACTCAAATATTGTCAAGCAAGTATTTAGAAAACAGCAGAATACCAAGCCAAAAAGAAAGATCGGTTAAGAAGAAGTTGAAATAAACGGAGAGGAACGTGTGGAAGTTGACAATGCTTGTGAAATCATCACTGGAGACCTACCAAACTTTTAAGCAGAAAATTGCAAGGGAAATGATCTACGATAATTCTCGGGGTAGTTCTCTGCTCTTCGAGGCTAGAACAAGAGTATTGCGGACCAAGACTTACCCAGCAAAGTACGAAGGCACAGACACAGTATGCAGTGCGTGTGGAGAGAAGGAAACGGCTGAACATTTAATACTGTTCTGTAAAGAGCTCCACACTATAGTCAAAAATAATGACATCGAATTTTGAAAAGCAATGGGGTTAGAGACAGTGGAGGCAAAATAAACTTTAAATGGGTAGAAATAACCTGGAGGAGGCTAACTGACTGATGGCTACAGTGGAGGCGCGAGTGAAATTCAATCCTTAAACACACAGTGATAGCACTCAACTTTATGGCTAGGTGGCATAAGCCACCGCCTGATCTAAAGAGCACTGGCGGATACATCCATCCATCCATCTGTCTCACTCGTAGCGTCTATCACAACCAAAAATGACCCTGGGACACGCACCTGCCTCGCGTGGATCCCTCGCTTGCACGTGCCCCTAGAAACATTGCGGCTGGTCTAAAGGGGCGTATGACGTGCTTATTGTTTATTTGGATACCAGAAAGTTCAATCACACTTTACCAGGCCGAGGGACGGAACCCTTAGCCCAAGTTCTTCATGCAATGGAATAAAGTATCATTATGTAAAGTTTAAAATTTCAAAACCACCACATGAATATAAAAGACGCCGTAAGAGAGGGCTCCGGAAAATTTGACTTCCCAGGGTTTTTAACCTGCACCGAAATCTGACCTCGAGGGTCTACAGCATTTTCCCTTCCATGGAAAACGCAGCCGCCGCAGCCGGGTTTCGATCCCGCGACCTTCGGGTTGGCAGTGAAGCTCTAAAACAACTAGATGCGACGCTCATCTTGCTATCACGCCTCTTTCTCTGAGTATGCTTTTGTGGTTATCATCTACATATATCGCAATAGTTTGTTTCACGAATTCCTCATAAATGTTAGTTGTCGGGATGTAGATGTACAAAGCAGCAACTAAGGTACATTCACTTTGAATGGTGCTATAGCCCTCAAACACGAAAACATACATTCGACGAAACCTCCGTTATCAATGTACAATAAACATTAGATTACCTCTGTAAAAACACGTTTTGCTTTCGTGCTATACCGATACTTACGGCGGAGGGATCAAACATGTTTTTTTTTTTTTGTAAAGGAATGATTGGTCATATACTTTTGCAAAATATGTATTACAGTTTCTTGCATATATTTAAGCTTACGTGCATCATAATCTGTGTTGTTTGCTAATATTGCATTGTTTTGGCGCGTGTACTGGTTTATATTTTTACTATTAGTATATTACCTTCTTTATCGACATTTCAACCATCTTATTTAAATATTATAATTTGAGGTGTTAGGGGCGTGGTACATTTCTTAAAGGGCACCCAAGTACCGGCATAACTACGCCCTTTGAAATGATGTGAACAACTTAAACTATCCCTACCTGCTCCTTTCAAAACGGTCGTTAGCTGCATACGATTGGCCTAAACATTCTGGCTCATTCACGCTGCACTTACTCATTACGCGAGGCAAGAGATGACGTGAAAATGATTCATCGTGTAGTGACCACTAATGCACAACTACGTAAAAAATAACAAAATGAACCATTTTCACTACGCCATATTGTTGCTCATAGGCTCTCGGGCATTTAAAATTTTCTGTGTGCCATAAAGTGCCCTGTCTGTTGCATGACGTCCAGAATCTGTGAAATGTCGTGCTGTTTATTACAGCGCATGTACATTAAACAGCGCAGACGCGTGCTGAAAAAAAACATAGACCATTTTGAAATAGCCGGAGAGCATTTCCCTCTAAATGTAATTCAGCTAGACTAGCCGCCGATCACATTAGCAGCGGTTTCTCATTGCAGCTGGCGAGATGGATTCATATGAGTATAATAAAATATTTTCAGTTGCAGCATAACGGCGTTTAGCAGTTTGTACGAGTATGCATCTGTGTCAGTTCACCCTTGCTGAGAAAAAGAAAAAGATAGCAGTAACCAGCGCTGCACGTCTGTGATTTCTGGCTGTGCTAGTTGCATTTTGAGCTGTAAAAGAAATTTGAATTTGAATCTATGTGATCTAGCCCGACGTTTAGTGAAGCCTTCTTAGTGCTAAAAACCATGGTCTTTCACCTTGTCCCTGGTCCGGTGGTTCAAGTTTCTGGGCAAGCTTACAAGTTTAGCTTCCCACTGAGCTCGAGTCCACTGCTTGATTCGTTGCACTTTTCAAGGTGCTAATTCGCCATAAGCAAGGCTAAACAGATTTATTGGAGACTAAAGCGGAAGCCTTTCTTGGCGCTTTCAGGACGGCAAAACAAAAAAAATAGAAAGATTCCTCGCAATCATCGGCCCATAGCAGCTTCGACAGAGCAGTGGTGATGCTAATCCTTTCAGATAAAAGAATATAATTTTCCAAAAGCAGCAAATGCGTCGACCAATTAAGAAAAAACGTTTATTCGTTCCCGTTCATACGTGAATCTGCCAGTCATAGCAGAATAGAAACGTGAACAAGCTGTGTAATAATATAGAACCCTTGTTCAGCGCTTGCCTGCTCTGCAGTGATACAGCACAGGGAGGAAAGTGTCATAAAGAGGCTTGTAGGAAATTCGTAACTGCTAAAGTATTGGAAAATTATCAATACAATGAACATTCCCTCGTAATATTTTCATTTTATCGTAACGACGTGATTGATTGATTGCAGTTGTGAAGGAATATTTCACTTCAGTTGCCGGGGACAGTGACCACTGTCGAAAGTGGCGGGGGCGCATAGCCTCCTAACGTTTTCCAGTGGGAAGGCTTGCGCTCCCCTTGGTCCCACTAGCTCACAGGCCTATGAGCACGCCATTGCGACCATCGAGTGTGATGAACAACAATACGACGTGCTCCACATTCTAGATGACACCGGAATGCTGCTGCCAAGATTCAGCATTGCGGTTGCCGTAAGGAAAATAGAATTCAGCGACCATGAAGAAATGGTAGAAAGTAACACTGCGCTCGTATTGGAAAAAAGAATGTGTATGGTGAGAGGTCTCGTTCGGTTGTGTGATGGGTGCGCGAATGTCTTTTTGACTAATTTCGGAATTGTAGTGCAGCATATCCGAAAGAAACTGTGATGGCCCGCTTGACTGATACATTGAAATTACAGGTTTGGCCCTTCTGATACGGCAGCACTCAATCCTGACAACGTAGACTATGTACTCGCATCTATCATCATCGACGCAGCCCTGTCACGCGGTCAGAAGTGGTAAATCGAGAGCCTTGTACGAGAATTCGCCTTCTGCTTCTCGATGTCCGCCAAGGTGGAAAGGTGGGCATGTTGGTATTCCATGTTTAAGAAGGGTAAGAGCGCACTGAATACAAATACACAAAGTAAGGACACACACACACACACACACATAGCGCTACTTTCAACAGTTTATTTTTGTGATCACAACACTGCTCGACTCCCCTGGACTCTCGATGTTATCAAAAGACCAGGGGACGTCTATCTCCAAACACCGCATCATACATCATAATCGAGGACTCGGGGAGGCGCATTTGTCAGCCCCCTTATCGAGTATCACTTGAAGAGAGAGGTCATCAGAAGTCATATTAAAGAAATGCTTAGGGATGACGTCATTCATCCGTGAGCCAGCCTGCGGGCTTAGCCTGTCATGTTAGTGAAAAAGAATGACGGCACTTTGCGCTTTTGCGTAGATTACAGAAAGTGGACTGTCACAAGGCGGGATGCCTATCCGCTCCCAAGGTTCAATGCTATTTTTGACAGAGAACGGGACGTGAAATTCTTTCCTCTTTGGACCTTGGAAACGGGTACTGAGAGATAGACGTGGACGAAAGAGGCTGCGAAAAACAGCGTTCGTCACTCCAGGTGGGCTGTACGAGTTCAAGTTACTCCCGTAAAAGCCTTTGCTGGAATTACTGCTCACGAAACGTTGAGAACAAAAAGGTCCCCACTGAATCAGTGATTGTGACTGTTGCCGGCACGGCTCGACCAACCGAAATTAAGGCATGGCCACAAGTTTATCGTGTAGATGCACTATCCCTTGGTCCACTGCAGTGCAAAAAATGCTGGAGGTATGGGCATACCATCAAGGGATGTAGATCGGATGCGAGGTGTCGCACATATATTGAGCAACATAAACCCGATAAATGTTCAACGCAAGAGGTGAGATGCTGTCTATGCAGAGAAAATCACGCGGCTGACGATGAGAGTTGCCCCAAGAAGACATGTGAGTTAACTTCTAGAGATCATCGAACAACAACGATACTCCCGGTGTGAGGCCCGATCTATTCTTTCTGAACGCTTACGTGGCTATGCCTCCGTTGCCAACCGGGCAAACCGGATGATTGAGTCGTCGTTGCCTGATTTAATAACATTGGTAGAGAAGGCCATGACGAAACTTATGAAATCTCTATTTGTGAGCATAACGGAGTCATTGGCACAAATAGTGAGCACTCAGTTGAATCAAATATTGCAGGGAGATAACTAACCTACCGTGCCTCCTTCTCTACCTTCACCAGTTAGGGTGCTGATTTTCCATCGGAACCAGGCCCTTCGAAGTCAAAGCCAGACACGCCGAACACTGGCCATAGAATAATTATGCCTCTTGTTCAGAACCTAGATTGGAGCTCGGACTCCGATTCTCATGTCTCACAACCAGGAGGAATAGACTTTGACCCAAGGAATATGAAACGACGTGCTTCTCCTGAGGCACAACGCTCCTCAATTAGTCCTAATTCAAGAAAACAGATACCAAAAGAAAAACCCATCAAAAAAGCATTTTTTAAATGATAGCGTCTTAGAGAAAGCAGTGAGTGCTGCTGGTGTCTCTTCAAAATAGGAAATTTAAAAGTACTACAGTGGAATTACCGCTCCATTTTTTCAGCAGCTTCAGACTTACTTCAACTTTGCGATAATTATTCCCCTGATATTGATACTTTACAAGAAACTTGGCTTGCAGAAAATAAGTATTTTAGGATTAAATTTACCGCACATTTCTTCTAGACCGCTCAACTCGGGGTGGAGGTTTGGCAATATTTATCTCATCTAAAATCGCCCATAGAGCTAAAATTGTTTATCAGTCATTGACTTCTGAAAGAGAGATTTTAGCATTAAGCATTACTATTCCTGGGTCCCTCCCATTCTCCTTTATTAATGCTTATTTTCCTGCGAGTGTTCTAAACTCTTCCGTCCTAGATACTGCAGTTCACTATTGCCAAAAGATATTGAATTAGTAGGTGAATTCAATTTTCATCATATTTCGGGGGGGTTTTAAACTGATCTGAATGGCGAACGTTTACGGGATTGGGTGAACAAGAATAACTTTATATGAATAAACACAAAAACTCCTTTTACTTTTATGTGTAATCAGTCCTCCTTCGTACTCGATCTAACTTTTTGTAACGCTAACCTCTTCATCTTATCATGGTCTGCGATTAACACGGGAACAAGTAGTGACCATATGCCAATATTGTTCGAGGTTGTATTTCCAATAACCTCCAAGAATAGATCTTCGGTAACACATGTAAACTTTAATACTTTCGAGAAAACGTTACGAGGTGCTTTATCTAACTAAACGAATGATGCAGAACTAGACGCCATCAGAATTAGCGAGATTTTAAAAGAGTCAATGAAAAAATCAAAATTCACCATTGAAAGCTCTAAACCATCTACCAACCCTTAGTGGAATGCGGACTGTTTGCGGGCTTATAGACTAAGAAAGGCTGCATGGAAAAAATTTATCTTCAACCAGTGTCCCAGGAACTGGAGTGATTATAATTATGCAGCCGCTATTTTCAAGAGAACCATCGCTAATGTGAAGGACAAATTTAACAACGACCGATGTGACTTCCTGTCAAAGCTGGTCAATAGGAAAGCCCGTTTTCGCTTTCTGAGAACTAACAAAGTTCTTCCAGTGCAAAGAAATATAGAATCTGTAGTATCATCACCAGTTGCACTGAAGGCCCTTCTAGCAGATATAGCTCAGGTCCTAGAAAGTCGCTTTACGACACTTCTCTCATACCAAACCCAGTCCCCCGATAGGGCTGAGGATTTTGAAGAGGTTACGCCTGCAGAATTAGCAAACGTAGTCAGAACACTACCCCATTCTGCACCTGGTGCTGATGGCATGACGACGTCGGTGATAAAATCAGTACAAAAAATATACCCACTTCCCCTGCTCGAAATTATTAATCAATCACTCAGAAGCTCTTGGATGCCACCTGATTGGAGAATGACAAAAGTGACTCCATTATTAAAAAAGCAAGGCGCTGGGTTTACCTTAGATAATATCAGGCCCATTTCACTTACATCGAAACTAGTAAAACTCGTTGAAAGAATTTTATATAGACGTATAGATCGATGAATTTCAGAAAAACTGACACTGAGCCCCTGTCAAATTGAATTCAGGCGTGGTTACTCCATTTGGTGTGCGCATGTGGATCTCGAAAGTAGAATTCAACTTGCTCAATATCAGAAACAATACTTCGTTTTGGTAACCTTAGATATCACAAAAGCCTATGATAGCGTGGAGCATGTTAAACTGCTAGATTCACTTCAGAATTTAGGACTCCCTCAATACTTTGTGGCCTGTATCCATGCTTTCTTAGGTGATGGAGAACTTTACTGCTCGCAATCAGGTGTGAACTCTTCAATATACAGGCAAACGAGAGGTATACCGCAAGGGTCAGTACTATCACCCTTATTATTTAATGCACTACTATGTACCATTCACATACAGCAAGATGTACAGGTCTATGTTTATGCCGATGACATTGCATTTTTTGCTGCGTCGGCGGACATTCACACACTGTACCTGATTCTGCAGACATACATAAATAGCCTGGAAACGTGGCTGGAGGATATCAACCTATGCCTCAATACAAACAAAAGTACAATCATAGTTTTCTCACAAAATGTCCCAGTGCGAATTTCACTAATGTACCGGCAGGACGCCATACCTCAGATCGAGTCAGTTAGGTACTTGGGGGTAACCTACACCGAAACACTTAACTGGAGTCCCCACATAGAAAACGTGGCTGCTAAAGGAGCACGTGCCGTAGGGATGCTGCGCAGGCTTAGTATTTATCGTGCCGGTTTGCGTAGAGACGTGCTCGTTATGATATCTTGCATGTACATTCGACCTACATTAGAATTCGGCTGTGTTTTGTTTTCTGGCGCTCCGGCCTGCAAAGTTCAACCACTGATTCTGCTAGAACGCGAATCTTTACGCTTATGCCTAGGGCTACCCAAATATGTTGCCAACAATATCCTATACGAAGAATCCTGCCTGCCTTCTCTTATCAAAAGATTTCATATTCTAACAGTACGTACATTCCTTAAAATCTATGCCTCCCCTCAGCGGAGGTCATAGTATGGGTTAATTAACCAGCAGACCTCATTCTTCAACCACCAATGCCCTAAATTAAGGTGTCCTCAAGTAATATTTACTCAGAAACTTCTGGAACCCTTAAACGTTAACCTTTGGGAAACACTTGTGCTCAACAGTGTAGATGCAATTAGGATAGAATTTGACGATATATATCCCAAGAATGCAAAAAATTGACCATATCAGTATATAAATGGCATTTTGGAACATCATTTGGCCAATATTTATTTATCCACAATACTGCCAGTCTCCAAAGAGACCATAGCAGGTGGGCACTACAGTATACAGTTACAAAGAGCACTCAACACTTTCAGGATCGTAAATTGGTAAATAATGTGTAAAAATGCAAATAAGCAACCTTGAAGCATACAATCAGCACTTATGCACACCATACACACCAAAAACAAGTGAATGCTGGTTTGCATGTCACAGAAAAGCAGACATATCAAGGACGCTAAAAGACGTTATTTTCAATTCTTGATAAGAAATCGCACAATGACTGGGCATTAGGGGTGAAAGGGGTTAACAAATTCCATTCGTGGATGGCAACTGGAAGAAAAGAGTATTTAAACGCATCACTGTTACATTTATATTCTAATAGAGTATTTGTATGTTGGTGCCGGGTAGCTCGTGTTTGCGAATATTCAACGTAGTTTGAGACATCTATTTTGAAATAATTATATAGGAGTTGATAAAGAAATTTCAAACGTGCCTGCTTCGCCCGTGTTTCGAGCGTGGGAAGCCCAGAAACACCTAGAAGGGTAGTGGTTGAATCAGCCAGTTTAAATTTGTTATGTATGAATCTTATGGCCTTCCTTTGTACCTTTTTTTTATGTTAGTCACGGTATGAGGAAACCATACAGTATTTCCATATTCAAGGATTGGCCTAATGAATGTTTTGTAGGCTAGTAGTTTTGTTGAGGTGGGTGCCAGATGGAGCGATCTGCGAATAAAAAATAGTTTTTGCATAGCAGAAGAAGTAACATTATCAATGTGAGCGTCCCACCTTAGATCTGATGTTATTGTTAAGCCTAGATATTTATGTCTCTGTACATTCGTGAGAGCAGCACCATTTATGTTATAGCGAAAGTTAGAGGGTTCTTTTTTCCGTGTTATCGTCATGCATGCAGATTTTTTTACGTTGATTGTCATCTGCCAATGAGAGCACCATTCTGCAACGGTATTAAGAGACTTGTTGAGAGAGAGGTGATCTTGTTGATTGTTAATTTCTCGATAAATGATACAGTCGTCTGCGAATAACTTTATTTTACTATCTATATTAGTAGTTATATCATTTATATAAACGAGAAATAACAAGGGTCCAAGCACGGAGCCCTGGGGCACTCCTGACGCCACTGGTACTGTGTCTGATGCAAAATGTTCAAAAATAACAAACTGGGATCTATTAAACAAGAAATCTTGAACCCAAGCGATAATTTCTCCATCTCCGATAAGGCTTCTTAATTTAGCTATTAGCTTTGTATGACAAACGCAATCAAATGCCTTGGATGGGTCGAGTAGGATTATGTCGGTTTGGCGGTGATTGTTAATGCCTAGCGCGAGGTCTTGTATTACTTCGGTTAACTGTGTTATGGTGGATAAACCATGGCGAAAACCATGCTGGTTATTGGACAGAATGCCTTCTTGTTCAAAAAAAACGGTTAAATGTTTTAGAATGATATGCTCGAGTAGTTTACATGCCGTGCTGGTTAGCGATATTGGTCTGAAATTTGTTTCAATGGATTTATTTCCTGATTTGTGTTTCGGAATAA
Organism: Rhipicephalus microplus; assembly: GCF_043290135.1. Taxonomy (NCBI): domain Eukaryota; kingdom Metazoa; phylum Arthropoda; class Arachnida; order Ixodida; family Ixodidae; genus Rhipicephalus; species Rhipicephalus microplus. Next base: position 16,988,550 of record NC_134701.1, on the reverse strand, counting down.
TTTTTGCTATTTCCCAATCTTTTGGTAGTTTGGATGTTGAGAGGAATTTCCGAAAAATAATCCCCAGGTATCTTCTGCACCACTGTGCGTATCGTTAAAAAAATTGATTTGGTATACTGTCCGGACCACAGGCTTTTTTGGTGTCTAGGCCAAGCAGAAGATTAAGAATACCGGCGTCTGTGATAACGAGTGGCTGGATAGTGGGACCAGGTCATGGATGTAAGTCCAGCATGACACCATTATCTTTAGTGAAGACAGAATGGAAGAACTGGTTGTATCTGTTGGCTTTATCTTTTTTTTCAATGGACGAAAACTTAGTTGTGAGTGTGTTTTTTTGGCGGAAGTGGTTCCAAAATCTATGTGGATTGTTTTCCAAGAGGCTGGGGAGTACAGTGTTGAAATAATGACTTTTCGCTTCTCTGGATTTCTGTTTAAAAGTTTTTACTGCAAGCGCCAGCCTGGAAACGTTAGATGGGTTGGTGCCTGGTACCTTGTTTTCCTTCCGAATCCTTTTGAGTTGGCGTTTTGCATGTATTACTTCACGTGTAATCCATGGGTTATTTTTTAACGGTTTTTTTAACCGCACAGGAATAAAATGTGTTACGCAGTGCGACACTATATCTTTGAAACACAACCAGACATCGTTTACATCAGACAAGGGATCTGAGGCCAATTCCGAAAACACTGGGAATTTATGAGCCAAGTAGGTTTGTATGGAAGCGTCATTTGCTTTGTCAAAATTTATTATGGTTTGCGCTGCTGTTTGAATCGGTATTGAACAATCTAGCGGTAATACACACATCGGTATTCTGTGATCTGATATCCCTTCAATCATTTCAACCTGTGTTTGTTCTAAAAGGAAGTTATTACTCAACAAGATTAAGTCAAGTACACTGCGACACTCGCCTTGTACCCTTGTGGGGCATTCCACAATCTGGCGCAGGTTAAAACTTAGCATCATATCGACAAGTGCTTCTGAAGCCTTTGTCGTGTACTGCATGGTAGCCCAGTTAAAGTCGGCAAGGTTGAAATGCCCCATAAGAATAACCCGGCACTTTCCAGCATGCTGGTGCAAATACTCTTGTATGGCGGTTATGCATTCGTGCCCACATCCGGGGCTTCGATAGATGCAGCCAACAACTATACTTGTGCTTTTCGTAATAATTTTACAAAAAACTGCCTCAGCATCTACTACTTCTGGAAGGATGATTAGTGGGATTGATTTCTTTATTACTAACGCCACGCCTCCACCACGTGACTGGCGGTTTTTTTCTAACAGGTACATAATTTGGGGGAGCAACTTCATGACTCGAATGGATGCCGATAACCACGTTTCGGCAACTGCCCCTATATCGGGTTCTGGATCAAGTAGTAGGCTTTCAAATGGCTGTACCTTATTCAAGATACTGCGGGCGTTTATGTTCAATAACGTTATTTTTTCTTGCGCTGGCTTTGGCGCGTTATATAGAAACAGAAATATAGAAACATAAATTGTGATAGCGACAGATGCTTCAGTTTATGAAGAGAAAGGTGGCGTAGGAATCGTGTCATCCTCTCTAGATTGGGCTTTCTCAATCGGATTACCGGACTTTACACCTATTTACCAAGCTGAACTACTGGCAATAGTCTTAGCATTGCGTAAAGTGCCGCAAGATCTATCAGCGGTGATTGTTCTAACAGAGTGTCTCTCGGTCTGTACTGCCTTAAGCTAACCAACTTTTGCGCGTACCGTAGAAACTTTCTACTCGCTCATTCCTACACATGTGCGACTCGTCCGACTAGTTTGGGTACCAGGCCATAGAGGTTTAGCTCTGAATGAGCATGCAGATACACTAGCTGTACCTTCCCTTGATCGTCCTGTTTTACCTATTTTGCCTACTTCGAAATATATCACAGCAGCACGCTTTGAAAAACGCACAACGGCCAATAACTTCGAAAAATCCCCTTTCTTTGTATCAGACTTCCCACAGCTAAAGTTCCCTTGGAAGAACAAGTGGTGTTCGTCAAGAAAGGAAGAAGTAGTGATTACCAGACTGCGTTGCCGAGTCCCCTCATTGAACTTTTACCTTCACTGGTCGGGTCTGGCACAGTCGCCTTTGTGTCTTTGGAATTTTTGGAGCACTTCTTTTTTTCATGCCAAAAATTCAAAACTCAAAGAGAAAATCTACTAGAAGAACCCCTACGAAAGTTGGGCTTAAACTTGACACTTCCGGTGATTCTTTCATTTGGCGCAGTCGCATTTGGATTCAGCCACAGGAGCGTTTTTACCGCTGTTACAAATTTCTTACGAGAATCTAAAGAAATGGAGTCCTAAAAATAAGTAACTTCAGTTGTTTTATGTATATTTTTTTTCTTTTTGTATGTTTATTATGTTTTCTTTTCAATGTTTTTGTTTTGACTGCGGCGGCTGCATTTCCGATGGAGGCGGAAATGTTGTAGGCCCGTGTACTCAGATTTGGGTGCACGTTAAAGAACATCAGGTGGTCTAAATTTCCGGAGCCCTCCACTACGGCGTCTCTCATAACCATATAGTGGTTTCGGGACGTTAAACCCCACATGTCAAATCAAATCAATGTTTTTGTTTAGAAATTTAACATCTTTTTATTATTACCTATATTACCTAATTAATCCAAACCTCTCTTTCAAGAAGTGAATTATTTAAAAAGCAAGACACCGTCCCATTCATGGCCTATCCCCCTAGGTGGGTTGCGCCAAGTTGTTGAGGAACCAACCAACCAACCAACCACTGGTGAACCGGTCACCCCATTACCACTGGTTTTAAAAAGATCTAATCCTAAGCCTGATCGATACGATGTCTCTTCTTTTCCGTAACAATATGGACAACATATTTACGCATAAACATGACATTTCCGGTCAAGTATGCACGACACAAAAAAATTGGCAGATCCCACGTACAGTGCGAATCGGCGATATGCGAAGCACAAATGAGGAAGCTTGATGTGTCACTTTAAAATCTGCACAACGTTACGAGGCGGAGGTAAATTATGCCGTATATGACTTCCATGTCATGATTATCATGTTTGGACGTGCCATTGACCTTCGTCATTTATTCACGTCCCCTGATACCAAATTTAGTATATGTGTAGCTAGCGAAACGGCCGCTAGCGCATGATGAGCGTTGTATGTTGTCATGTTCACACATGACACGCATGTCCTTAATATCATGTCTGTACCAGACATATGCCTTTTTTATCCATCGACGTCATGTAACACCAAAATTGGTGTATGGGAAGCTAGAGAAACACCACTAGCGCACTATGAGCGTAGCTTGTAGTCATGTTTTACATGACACGCATGCCATGATTATTATGTTAGGACGTGTCATTTACCTTCGCTGTCCGTTGGCGTCATGCTGTACCAAATTTTGTATATGTGGAGCTAACGAAACGACCGCGAGTGCATCATGAGCGTGGTTAGTAGACATATTGTTACATGACACGCATCTTATGATTATGATATACGCACCGGTCACATAATTTCGTCGTTCATTACCTTTCTGCATTACCAAATTCGGTACATGTGAAGCTATCGAAATGGCGCCGAGTGCATCATGAAGGGCCCAATAACGTTCACGCACGCGCACATTGGGCGCAGCGACGCTACGCTAGCAAAACGCGAGTATTCTATTCGCAACGTTCATAGACTGTCGTGCCACCTAGTGCAATTCAGTAGCGTCCTCTCAAGGATGATCAATAGGCAGATTCTCCCAATGATCTCTTGTTAGGCAGTGCTAGCCGCAGTGTTAGCGCGGTAGTGAGAGACGAACACAAACCACTTTGTATGTTTCGTGAATCAGTGAACTTATCGGACGGTCTGAGACACGATAAATCTGATTAGTTCTTGCGAGACGCGAAGTTTTCATGAAAATACGTGTCAACTCACACTTTCGATTACAGCCCGCACAGTGCACGTATCAACTTCGCGAGATTTTCTGCAGCCACTTTGAATAGTTAAATGTTATCGTCTGACCATTCCTGTTAAAACTCGCCTTGTTTTACGTGCGTATAGCATTTGTCAGTGCTATTGTAGTGCATGAATCCCCATTACATTTATTGTACGCAGAAGCCCGTGATTTGCGTTTTTAAACCTTGGCCTACCCTGCACAGCTTGTTTTTTACGTTCATTGATAGACGGCAGCACACTGCAAGCAATTCCTTTCTTGCTGGGAATCGGAGCTATGTACGTCCGCACCCTCAAATAAACGTAGTGAGTGACGCTGTGTGGGTGCTGTGGGTTGTGGATGACGCGTCTTTGGTGCTATCAAAGCCGTTTGGCGGAGAAAATTGCTCAGTCTATTTCCAGCATTGATGTTCAAAGAAACCGTCTTGATGTCGAGGATTTTTCACTGGACGTAGATCGTTTTCAACGCCCTGAGAGTGACAGCGGCTTTGAATGATCAGCTGCTAGCTGACAAGCACAGAGTTGCACTTCACGTTCCTTCGTGCGCTAATATTTTAAAACGCTTGAAAGTCACTTTGGTTGTATTGATTGTATAATATCTTTCAACGAGCTCAAAATAAACGAATACTTTTTCTTGTGCATAGAATGTACACCCTAAAACAAAAGGGTGTTAAAAGGGCGTGTGGTTCGTCCTTTTGGGGACTAATGGGGCTGCCACAACCATTTATACCTTTAAGGACTAACGGCACCGGGTCTAACAGTTAGTCTCTTCAAAGAACTAACATTTAGTCCTCACATTTACACCTTCGTGAGTAACCGTTAGTCCCACAGTTCACCCCAAAGGACTAACACTTAGTCCTCACATTCGCACTTTATAGAGCAACTGTTAATCCCAACATTTACACCTTACCGGGCAACCATTAGTCCTCACAGTTGCACCTTGCCGGACGAACGGTTGATCCACTCAAATACTCCAATCGGATGAACTTTTTGTCCCCAGTTCAAACATTGTTGTTCGTTTATTTTCTGCTAGGCCTAATACTTTTTTCACCTGTTTTTCTGCGCAGTGAGCAACAAATTCCGCAGAAAAGAACACGCGAAAAAGTACTTAGCCACGTATGTGTAACTGCTTTCACAGTCACGGCAACAACGAAAGACAAAAGTGAAACATCGAAATCTTTTATTTACCACATACACATGAAGTTTCCCCATTCTTTTAAGAGAATTCGTGGTGAAGTGTACAAGTCCAGTCTCGTTGTGAAATCTTGTTCACTCCTTGGGGAGCTCCTCCGATTGAAGCGATAGATGACAGGCATTGCAGACGCCAGCGCACGCAGCCTTCTGCCTGTTGTGTTCCAATGGCTGCACGTACAATTATATAGTAAAAATAGTTAGGCACACGTCACAGAAGATGAAGATGCACGCATATGACAATACGTGCACGTTAATATAAAAACAAGCCTTAAAATATAACACACAAATAACTTTACCTTCACATCTCGCGCAGTCCTTCTGAAGCTGCTCTGACAAAAAAGATGGATGACGGGCATCGCAGACGCCAGCACACAGTCTTCAGCACGGTGTGTGCCCACGGCTGCTCAATAAGTATGTAAAATAGTGAGTCACATGTGACAGGGGATGAATACAAATGCATATGAGAAATACGTGCAAGGTGAAATGAAAACATATGTGAGATATGACATGCTAATAATTTCACCATGATGTCACACATTGTCAAAGACTCATTTTGAACCCCGCAGCGCAACAGCTTAGGAGCGATGGCCGCAGTCACATCTCCGCGAACCACCGTGCCGCTAACAAAGCGGCGAGTCCTAAGCGAGTGACGTCGTTCAGCTCGAGCAAGCGAACGCGAGACCTAACACGGCCCTGCACGCGGAATGTCTGCCGCCAGCGAACTTCGAACAGGACAGCGAGCGTACGCTTCGCCGCCGCCACGAACAGCGCCGAGCTGGTTTGGAGCTAGCGCCTAAGAAATCGACGGTAATGCGGCCCATTTCCACAAACTCGAGCAAGTGCAGCACGCAAACGCGAGTTCGCCGCCACGGCCATCGGACTGCGCCGAGCTGCTTGCGACCGACTGACGGGGAAGCCAACTGTAATAGCTACCAATTTTCCGTGAGTTCCGACGCTAGCGAAAGTCCCACCAGACCGTGCTGGTGCACTTACAGCGCGCGATATACTACAACCAAGCTCTTTACGAGAACCCGCAACGTGTTTTCGACGACTCCCAACACAGCGACAAAGTCTCAACCCGACATCGTCAGCACGGAGCTCATCGCGGCGGCGAAGACAGGCGAGCACTCGACGAGCGAGCGTACGGGAGGCCGACGGCAATGACGGCCAATTTCAAAGCGGTCGCAAAGCACAGGCGAACTGCAGACTCCGAAGCTGGCCTTCGCGATGCATTTCGTGCGTGCGATATACAACACGACCGAGCACATTGCCGGTAAGCGCGATCCGTATCGCACACGCAACAAGTTGAGTAGAATAAAGAATGATTTAGAATCCAGCGCTGTTTTCTGCTGTGAGTCGGACTGAAGTATATATCCGATAGGCCTGTTCTTCTCGGCCGCCCTATTGGGCCTTCCCAACTGTTGCTGTCGCGTGTTGGTCGTGGCTATCTTGAAGCCAGAGATATACAGCGCGGCGTGGTGACCTGTCGAGGCTTGCTCCAGACTTTATCGGTGCAGCGAAACGCTAAAGCAGCAGCCCACGCTCATCCAGGCATACACACAAGCACCACGTCGAAATTCTTAGATCGTCGAATCCAAGCGGCCGTGGTCGAGCACTCCGAGCGCGACGCTACGCAACCGCCGCCGGCCAAATACGGGGAAAGACTGAGCCAGCAGAGGAGGAGAAGGACATGTGTTCTGTGGAGAAGGAAGCAAGGTCACCTTGGCAACGCTTTTCGCGCTGCCTGCAATGCCCGGGCGGTTCATTCCTAGTGGAGACTAAGTGGTTTCGCGCCACACGCTTCCCTCTGTGGTTGCTCCTCAACGGTCTATCCGTTCATCGCGCGCGCTTATTGGGCTCCGTTACTCCTTTTTCGGGTAATTTTGCCTTAGAGTGTATCACCTTTACAGTGGATGTAACAAAGTGCCGCATGCCTCTAACACGCTCGAGCTCGACCATTAAAGTGAAAGAGACCAATGATATATGCAGTTACGACTATAGTCCACATTAACTTCTCCTGCACTTCACTGGCACCATCCGATTGACGTTATTGTTCGACAAATTGTCGCAGTTTTGACGTTGGGAAAAACGTACGCGTGTCGATATCCTTGTTTCGATAGACGTCAGCTCTGCCCAGGCAGCGGTGCAAAAATGCCTCCACCAGCGCCCCCATCACCGCACTGACCATAACTGGGTAGTGCAAAAAGAGCCGTCCGCAAGCGAACATGCATAGGCCCCCCTCTTTCGTTGGTGTCGAGGAGCGGTTTCCTAATAATCAAGGACCTGACAAGCTTCTGACGTCAATCCAACGTCTCTCCAGAAAAGTAGGAAGCTCATGAAAGTAAACTGCGGGTACAACGCCAAAAATGTTTCAGTTCATTTGGGCGTGCTGCAACTGGCAACTTAGGCGCAATCGAGTGTCGCGTGACATCAAGATCGAGGCCAGCACTTACCCTGATATGCGTTCTGCAACGCCTAAATGCATTAAATTCGGGCGCACGCATAATGCCAAAGCGATAAAGTACATACGCGAGAAATGTATCTTCTGATCAGTGTAACCGCTTTATCAGATGACCCTGGCGATTTTCGCCTTTGCAATTGCATTCTCTTTCATCTCTGGCTTTTTGTGCACTGAATGAATGAATGAATAAACTTTATTTAAAGTCCGGCAGTTTTCCCCGGGTGAGGTGGGGCAAGAGGTGATTAACCCCTGTCCCTTACCACTCTCCGTCGATTATTACGGCTGTGCCTCAGGTGACCACTCGAAGTCCTTTGACCCGGGAGGCGTCTTCAGCTTGCCGGACGGCCCAAAGCTGGTCGGCCAGCTCGTCACTAGAGGTGTGCGCCGAGGTGATTTCGACCGGCGGCGGCGTGGGGGTCATCCAGAGTCGGCGGTGGCGGCGTTGTCGGCGCACGCCGGTTATTTCATCGGCGGCGGCGTGCGGCTAATTTTCGTCGGCGGTGGCGGCGCCGGGGGCGCGGAAACCGAAACTAAAAATTCAAAAGGCTCTTCTGCCGCAGGTTACTGAATTAGTTGAAATTGAGGGATTTTCATCCAAATAGCATAATTGACATTACGCAGATGTGTCGACATCACAATGAATGCAAAGCGTTTTGTAAAATAGTTTTTATTTCGCTTTCATAATAAAATACGCGTATTTCAATCTATGTCCATATTCTACCAATATTGTGCAGCACTTGGCTTGTTTTTTTTTTTTAATTTGAGATGCAGCAGTTTGTTTCTGTTGTTGGCTACGTCCTACTTCATGAAACCTTATTTCATTGAACTTTGAGCAAGCACTGACGTACGTCACTCAGTTCGCTTTTTCCGAATCGAATCTCACTTTACATTGTACGCTGCACGAAAAAAGAAGCACCTCTGCTACGAGTTTTCTTATTGCGATTGCAGGAAACCGCTCTTTTGAGTACCTGTCATGCCTTGAATGTTACTTTCCTTCAAACGGATCAAAATACCTACTTTTCACTATGTGAGAATGTTTTATGCAGCGGTATAAGATGCGGAAGAAAACAAATCTGCGCATTTAGTCAACTAGTCCTCACCGCAGTGTTCAATGAATGAAGTGTAGACATGGGCGTGGGCAAGGCGGGTGGTGCAAAAGGGGCACTTGACCCCTTCAAGCCGCACCAGCACTTGCTACCCACTCCAGCGACACCAACACGACCCCCTCCCTCAGCCGTGATGCAAGTTGAAAGAAGGGTTTGCATCCTTCCAAGACAAAAACCTAACCTGTTCACGGTCATATGTGCAGATGAGAGCAAATGCAATATTTGCTCAGACACACAGTCAATAATCGTCACGACCTGGACGCCCGTTGACCACGCCTGCAGAGAACGTTGACTCCCCGACTCCTTTGTGCATGGTCAGGGGAGGGAGGCACCCCTTGCAAGTGGGCCCAATTAAAATTTCTCTTAAAAAACGTCACAAATAGGAATGCTTGATAAGTATGTATAATATAATCAACGTTTTAATGTTTTTTTTTTGTAGCGTGTATACGTGCTCAATACCCATCAGCAGTGTGAGACATTTGAAGGAAATTTATGTAGCGCGAGGCGAAAAAACGGACACAGGAAGGAATAAACGGAGAGGACAGAGCGCTACTAGCTACAACATGTTTATTTTCGACCTCCAAGCCGCTTTTAAGCCATAATCGTCCGGCGAGCAAGCAGATAACCCCGTGTATTCAGATAAATGCATGACAATGTCATCTACCTACAAGAAAAAAACGATAAACAGGACAACAAAAAAAACATCACAGATAAAATCACGTATCACTGTGTACGCAGGAACACCAGTTCCTTGGGTGACAAGGCAATTGAAGGCTTGCTGATACATACAACTCCGAGAGCATCAATAAGTTCGGCTTCTATGATCAACCGAGTCATCTCATCCTTATGCCGACCAACAATGATTGTACTCTGGAACAAAGGCCGGAACCCACACGCGTGAATGTGAAGAGCGAGAAAACCTTCTGGTGGCAGTTTATCCGCCTTGTGATTGTGTTCTCTCAATCGCTCATTCACACACCTACTGGTTTGGCCGACATATTTCTTCCCACATGTGAACAGATTAAGATAAATGACGAACGAAATGCACTCCACAAATTTGTGTGTATGCCTTTTTGTGCACAACACCCTTTCCCCATGTGACGGATTTGTCAGCACACACAATTTCCCAAGTTTATTACGTACTGAAAATAGCACCCTAATATTGTCCCGAAGTGCCACTTTTCTTAGGTTATGTGACAGCTGGTGAACATATGGAATTATGGCCATGCGTCTTGATTGTGCCGGTGAATCGACATGAACATTAGATTGGCTTGAACTTGCATGAATCCTTTTCAACGCTTTTTCTGCAACTGAAACTAAAACATGATCCGGATAGCCCGATCCTTGCAAACGTGTGATCTGATTATGGAAGCTCTGCTTCATAAGGTGCGCACATGACTTGTTCAATGCGTTTTTGAGGCAAGTCATCGCGATGGCTCTCTTGGTTAGTTTGGAGTGACAGGAATGTCATTCAAACGAGCAAGGTTATAGTAAATTTCGCAAACAAGCAAAATCGTTTGTGCCAGGTGTTAAAAGCTGAACAATATTGCCGGTATTTTTCTGTCATACAAGCATCCAGAAAACTTGCCCAAATGTTCTATTTGCATTTCTTCGAGGTAGCGGCGCAAGGGGTGGGCACGGGGGAGCTGGAGCTCCCTCCCCCCTGAATTTTCACTCGCCCCCCACTGCCCCCCCCACAAGAGAAAACATAGTCACAACACAATGGCTAAGTTCCCTGCCTCCCTGTTCACCCTTAAGGAACTCACTTATCATGATTGCCCCACCAGTAAAATCATCCTGACGCTGCCCCTGATTTATTTCTTTGTGCTGTTGCGCTATGCATAAATACGTGAGTAAGAAAATGCTTGCTTTGGGGAGGGTATATTATGCCAAATAATTTATAGGCCTAATGTTTTTTTTTTTATTTCGTGAGAAAAAACATGGGCTTAAGAAAATCGTGATTTGGGTCCACAATGAGACGAAATTTACAGCATGTGGGGCTCCAAGTGAAAATCAAATTTATACCTCAATCTAGAGAAAAAAACAGCTTTATGTGGCAAGTGTTATCACTGGGCTATTCCACGCCATCTCTCCAAATCTTGGCGCTCGACCATTAGATATTAGCATTAAAGAATTGAGGATAATCTATTCAAAGAGCAAATGCTTTTCCACTGAAATGTTTCTTGACATACATTTTTCAGTACCGTAAGACGCATGCGAATGGTTTTCGGAAAGCTTGAAGCTTTACTCGTAAAATGTATTGCCGAAAAATCCGTTCTACATTCTCAATAAAATTTTTACTAACTCACTCCTACGTTAAAATAGAGAAAAGTTTGTCCAATTCAACAGGGGTGTCCTTTTAATTTGAAACAATTTTTGCGAACCCTTTCATGGGTGTTTATTGCTGCCTTAAAGGAGAAAAATACGGCCCATATTGTAGATTTTTTCCATAGACTTTTTTTCCATAGTGAAATGAAATAGATTCTATTAATGAATTGTCAAGTAGCTTTCCTGTAGGCAAAAAATAATTTGAAAGGAACGTAATGCAAAATAGTGTGAACAACTGGCGTCAGAATTTGCTAAAAAAACTTTTTTTTGCTCATAAGTGGTCATAAGTTTAACATTGACGTGTTCGAGGTAAAAATATACTGAACAGTTCATTTAGTAGGGATTTTCATTGCGTACTGACTGAAATTTTTTGTTTACTTTTTTTAGGTGAGAAAATTATTCACTAGTTATCTTCGGCTTATCTAAGTTATCTGTGTGTTTGCACGCGTTCATATCTTGTAACAATGGATCGTAGCATAAAGTACAAGATGTGTGGAAGTGAGGAGCATTTAGAGAACATATTGAGCTTTGTTCATGCTAATTGAAGTGATTTATTAGGGATAATTAGCTTGGGCCCCTTTCAAGATCCCAAAAATCGAGACGCCGATTTATTCAAAGGTCGAATGTGAGAAAGCTGGAAAATTTGGATGCCATAAAATCGAAACACCTAAAACTACGAATGCTAGAAAATAAAAATGCTGAGAAGACGTATCGCCAAAAACCCTTGAACCATGCACGCGAATACCCCCGATTTGGAGGGAAATGGACGAAGATCTGCGTGGTGTGTTCCCGAAAAGGAAAACCAATACTTCGTTGCAGTTGTGGTTATGTTTATGTTTTTGACAAGAAGGTGTATTCTAGGCACTATTGGAGGTGCGAGAAGTGATCAGACTGCAATGCCAGAGTGATTATACAGACCTTCCTGTAGAATGTACTCGAATGTCAATCTCAAAGAAAGTGGTTACGACAACCATGCACTTTCGGCCTATTGCTACTATGAAGAGGAAGCAAGCCAGACTCGAAGACATCGTCAAGGCAGCGACAACCCCGCCGCTTACAGAGCAAAAAACAAGGGTTACGCAAAATCGCTGATGCTGCTCTGGAAAACCCAGAAAATTACGACGTTTCAAGTTTTCGACAACGAATTGCACACAAGCTGTTTGCGATAAGCAAGAAATAACTCTGATGTGCGATTGGAGGTGGAAAAGTTTATAGTTTGATATTTTTATGAAGGCTCGAGATAAATGTAAAGGGACGTACGAATACAAATAAGGGTGAAAGAGAGTGCTGGCGTAACCTCTAATTTAGCTAGGTACTTCATCTTCCAGTATAGCAAAGTGACGCAGACATTTTGATATTTCGGCGTTTGGATAGTTAGGTGTTTTGATATTTTGACAATTTACACTTTCGGTATCTTGTATAATCGGCTTTTTGATTTTTCGGTGTTCTAAATTTCGGCATTCCAATAGTTCATTATTTTGATTTTCGGCATTTAGAGTGCCACATTATTATAGTCTTGCCTGGATGTACCGTCCATCTTTCAAGTGTAAGCGCAAAGAACTTCGAAGATTTCCGTGATGTAATCATCCACCTTTCTAAAGCAGGATATGCGTTTAGTGCGGGCTGAAGTGAAGAGTTTGTAATCATCGCAACAAGTGTTAGCGTCGGGTGTGTTCTGTGTGCCGTTCGTCGCATAAAATAGTATGCATAAATTTTGAACGCTTGAGAGCGGTAGCTTCTGCTACGATAAGGATGGGCAAGCTTTATTGCCCGTCTTTGTTGTCATTCGCAATGCACAACGGCGTACGAGTGCTGTTGTGTGTAGCGCTGTGGTGAAGTTCTGTGGACCATGTCACCATTTGAGCGATTCTGTCCAGTGTTGTGAAGTGTGTTCATGAAATGGAAGCCGTAAAATATTTAGGAGTGTACAGCTTAGTTTCCGATTTGCGTAGTTGTGGGCATGTGCCCTGAAGAGGAGCTTGCATACAAGAGATTTTCGTGCATATAGCCCCCCCCCCCTTATTTGAGGTACGCATTATGATCGATTGTATATGAATGCGTGGCCCCGCCGTGGTGGTCTAGTGGCTAAGGTACTCGGCTGCCGACCCGCAGGTCGCGGGATGATATGCCGTTTGCGGCGGCTGCATTTCCGATGGAGGCGGAAATGCTGTAGGCCCGTGTGCTTAGATTTGGGTGCAGGTTAAGGAACCCCAGGTGGTCGAAATTTCCAGAGCCCTCTAATACGGCATCTCTTATATTCATATGGTGGTTTTAGGACGTTAAACACCACATATCAATCAATCTATGAATGCGTGAAAGTAGTTATTGTAGACCAAGTGTAAGACAAGTGTAAGTATTGCAATAAATTGTCAGATGTTCGACAGTAGCTGCTAATGCAGTATGAATAATTTTTTTCAGGATTATGGGCAGTCATGTTACATTACTTGGATACCACGACAACTGATATATTATGCGATGGTTATCTGCTTGCATCAAGCACTTGAAGAATAGTTAAACAATATTTTCAATTTCCTGCCCAGATGTCCACGTCTGTCTTGAAACATGCCTCTGTCCTCATCAAGTGTGTAGCAAAGTATTTCAAGCACATGTCAGGTCATGAAAACTTCGAACAACAAAAATGCGTATTATCGTTAGCTCAGTGTTGGATGTCTGTTCCTTCCCAATAGTGCACAGAAACTGAAAAACATACGCCTTGTCTCCAAAGAAGGATGCCGTCTCTCAATAAGCTAAATATTTTATCAATGAATTACATGAATATGATGATAATTCGTCATTCTTGTCGGTAATAGATATTCCTCAATTTGTACAAAGTAGCTGAAGAAAATTGTTGGCAATCCTGTACACTGATCACCTGTCGTTGGCAGTTGTTGAGGCTTTTTGGGTAAATGAAATCAGCATAATCTTCTAAGCAGGCTATATTGAATAAATCCAGATATATGTGCATGTTTTTGCGGGGAAGGTGTTGAGAGATTTCTGGAAAAAGCTGGACCTATTCCACTCTGTGAACGTGGATGACCAGCCAAGCTGTGTTGCACAAGGATTTTATTTGCTTACTTTTTATATTCATACATCTATTAGGATTTTTAAAATTTTAGCATACGCTTTTTGAAGCAGTTTCACTTCAGTTTATGTGGCCTAGAAGTGCAACATGTCGTTTATGTATATATGTATGCATTTATTCCTTTGCTCTTTAATTTATTCATTTATCTTTTTTCTGTCTAATTTTTCATGCGCCAGTAGTGAGTGGTAATGTTTGCCCCATTCTGTGGTGCATACACAATAGGAGCTTTATGTAGATTAGGTATGTGTTTGCAGAGTCGCAGTACAGCCATACTTATTACTCTCATTGTTGCACTGGCGTCAGTCAATTTACCTAGTGCGTCAGCTGCCAATGAAGCTCAGTCTGGACGAATAAAGTCTCTTAATTCAAAATTTGAATCCAGAGACAGTTGACAATCATAATTTTCTGTTCAATATGTAAGCTCATGGAATTGTGTGGACCTGTACAGTAGAACCTCACTGATACATTCCCCCTTAATACGATTTCCCAGCTGATTGATATGTGTGGTTTAACATCCCAAAACCAGGGTATGATCATGAAAGACGCCGTAGTGGAGGGATCTGGAAATTTTGACCACCTGTGGTTCTTTAACGTGCACGCAAATCTGAGCACACGGGCCTGCAGCATTTTTAACTCCACCGAAAACGCAGCTGCCGCAGCCCGGATTCAATCCCCCGACCTGCGGGTCAGCGGCCGAGTACCTAAGCCACTAGACCACTGCGACAGGGCAATTATTTCCCGGCTGCTACGCTCGCAATCGTGAAAATAAATTAAACCAATTCAGATCATAAGTATTCTCAGATCATGCATTTATTGTGCGCATTTTTTTCACAAACTTATCAACGTTATATTGTATATTGGTAGCATGCATCATGAATGTAAGACATGATTAAAAGATGTGAGACATGATTCCAACATCGCGGCTTTGGTAACTTCGAAGCAGTCTAATCACGTAGAGATTAACCAGTTTTAGCGAGACGACGTCACTGGAATGTTGTTGTGCCTCTGTGTGCATTAATAACAAAGGAACCAGCACGTAATGTTCTGATAGCAGTGACGTAACAGCAGAGTTCACATCCCACTGTGTCGGTACTGCAACATGGCTGTTTTAGGGCCAGCAGTGCAAGCCATTCATAACCTTGCTATCAAGAACATGGAGAATACTCGAGTGCAGTGTGACAGCATTAGCAGCACCCATTTCACTGTATTCACATTTGCTTCCCATTCTTCATTTCTTTATGAACACGTGAACCATGCCGTGACGGATGGAAAATTTGTGCACATTGTGGAATTGATTGATTTGTGGGGTTTAACGTCCCAAAACCACCATATGATTATGAGAGACGCCGTAGTGGAGGGCTCCGGAAATTTCGACCACCTGGGGTTCTTTAACGTGCACCCAAATCTGAGCACACGGGCCTACAACATTTCCGCCTCCATCGGAAATGCAACCGCCGCAGCCGGGAATCGAACCCGCGACCTGCGGGTCAGCAGCCGAGTACCTTAGCCACTAGACCACCGCGGCGGGGCACATTGTGGAATATAGGCCGTTGTAAAGTTTCCCAGGGTGCCAATTGCGATTGCGACCGCAAAGTACCTACTATGTGTCTGTTAAGCAAATCATGCTCCTGTGTAGCTGTGAATTTTTTAAATGCTGTGGTAGTTGAATACGATGAATTATAGCTGGGCACTTTGTAATGGTTTGTCTTGCTATGACTTATATTAGTGGCTGATAAAACACTTGGCTTTTGCTAAAAGAAACGTGGAACTGTTTTGGTGATTTTGTACAAACACATGGGGCTGGTATATTAAGTCTCAAGGCGAATTTAGAGACCGATTTGAACACTGCCTAAACTGTGTAATTTATTACTACGCTTGAAAGCTGCCAATCGCTGGAAATCGGTGCAGATCGTTGCAACTTGGTCGAATGCCTTTTAAACTGCCCATTCATAGAGGAACATGCTCCTCCCAGAGCACGTCAGCAGCCATGACAACATGGCTGCTTATCTGACTGTCTGTCATGGGCTGTAGAATTCGCAGAAGATCAACTGATAGGGTGGCAGCACCTATCAGAGCAGATATCAACCACTTACTGCGTGGTCTTTGTTTCTGTTGCCACACACCGTGCGTGCTGCCAGGCGCACTGCGTAATGGCCTCCGAGACTGCACGCAACCTGTCGGTATGTCATCTCGGAGGTCTAGACTGGTAAAAGCTCAAATAGGCCAGCGCACTCGTGAGAGCTCTGCGATCGCCAGCGTGCTTCGTGAGTTGCGGCAGTCAGGCATAGGTGAGAAGGAGGGCATGATATAATGGTCTGTAGCGGCCTTGGTACACTGCGTGAAACTCAATTTATGGTGCGAATGGTTTCATGATGCTCTAACCTAAACGCTGACAAAACTTAAAAAAACCGTTTCAGGGTCTCTTCAACGAAATTTCACCGAGTTGAATAAGCGTTGAAGTACAAGAATAGGTAGGGCTACATAGAGGCAAGAATGCATAATGGAGATTCAGGTGGGGGCGCGGCCTATCTGCAGAGTCGGAGGAGCAGACACTTGATACTTCATGAGCTTGAATTAGGACGAGATGTAAATGAACAAAAAAGAGGGATCTGTAACTTTTGTAAGCGCTAAATGCACGTACGTGAAACGAGTGAAGGACATAGGACAAGCGGTTGGCTCGTCTTACATACGTGCATTTAGTGCTTACAAATGCTATGGTACAATACCAACTACCCTGAACACAGTGCCTTTTAAGAGAAGGAGGAAGTGGAGAGCTCCAAAGAAGCATGTGGCTTGTGTTGGATGCTGCAAACGATGTTTTGTGTCATCTGTGCATAGGCGTACCAGCCGTGGAGGGCAAGGGGGGTGCGACTTTCGACTTTGGTGACTGTTGGCTGCACGCCGGGGAAAGCAACAATTGAGGCGAAGTTTTCATTCACCACAGTATTCACTGAATCATGTTACTACGAGGGAATATTACAATATAGTGAAATTTCTCCAACGTTGTAGTTGTGACGATTTTCCTTGTAGGCTCTTGCGGTGCGAGCCGCCTAACCGGTGCTTTGGTGCCTTGTGCTGTAGCATTGCAGAGCAGGCCAGCGCTGAACAGGGGCCCAATAACATTTTATAACTTGTCCACGCTTATGTTCTGCTGCGACTGGCTGATGCAGTTACGGATGCGAACGAGCAAACTTTTTATGGACTGGTCAAACGATCTGCTGCTTCAGGAAAATTACTTTCTTTGATTGAAAATAGATATCAATGCTGCTTTGTCAAAACTGCTGTGAGCTGATTTATGTTACTAATCATTTTAATCTTCTAGTGTTATCTGGAAGCGCCAAAAAGGGGTCTCCGCTTTAGTCTCCGATAAACCTGATCAGCCTTGCTTATGGTAACTTGAAGCAATGGTGGCAGCTTGCGAAGCGGCGACTAACAAAGCAGTGGACTCGAGTACAATGGGAATCTCAGCTTTTAACCTTGTCCTTAAACTTGAGCCACCGGAACAGGAGAAGGTGAAAGAGTATGGTTTTTAGCACTCAGGAGGCCTAAATAAGATTCAGGCTAGTAGGTTTTCATTCAACTCGATTGGTCTTTTGCAGCTCAAAATACAACTTGGACAGCAAGGAAGCACACACGTGCAGCCCTTTATTTCTCTCTCTTCCTCTCTTTCAGCAAAGACGATCTCACAGAGATGTGTGCGCGCACAAACTACTAAACGCCTTGATGCTGCAAGTGAAAATATTTTATTACGCTCATGATATTTCATCTTGGAAGCAGCTATGAGTAACCGTTGATAATGTGACCAGCGGCTACTTTACTTGAATAATATTTAAAAGAATATGCTCTCCGACTACCACAAAAAGTGTTAGGTGTTGTTCAGTGCATGAATGCCCTGCTTAATGTGCATGCGCTGTAATGAACACCGCAAAATTTCACAGATTCCTGATATAAGAGGCAGGCGAATTCCTGGCACACGGACAATTTTAAATGCCAAAGAAGCAATGGCAAACAATATGCTGCCGTAGAGAAAATGGTTTATTCTCTTACTTTTTTCGTGCTCGTTTATAAATGGTCCCTACACGATGAATATGTGTGTGTGTGTGTGTGTGTGCGTGCGTGCGTGTGTGTGTGTGCGTGCGTGTGTGTGTGTGTGTGTGTGTGTGTGTGTGTGTGTGTGTGTGTGTGTGTGTGTGTGTGTGTGTGTGTGTATGTGTGTGTGTGTGTGTGTGTGTGTGTGTGTGTGTGTGTGTGTGTGTGTGTGTGTGTGTGTGTGTGTGTGTGTGTGTGTGTGTGTGTGTGTGTGTGTGTGTGTGTGTGTGTGTGTGTGTGTGTGTGTGTGTGTGGTTAGGTTTGCCCCCCACTATTGAAAGAGTCGGTACGCCCCTGCATTTTTGGATCTTTTTTGTTACATTCATCTCTTTCTGAAGTCAATCCTTCAACCAACTGTGAAATCCTGGAGCCTCTTTGGAGGCAGTATGGCTCTTCGAGGTCCGGAAGAAATTCCAGTCTGCTTTGGTTGATCTGTCTCTGGCTCACTGACTTCACTATGTGTTCGTCTGAGGAAGGGCTTGCTCTGTTGAGTACTCGGTTCCTTCTCAGGATGCTTTCTTCCAACTGAACTTCATACGAGCTGTCATAATTTCTCCTAATTATTGCCTTTGACCCATGCTACTGTTTCTTTGGTTGAACGGGGACATCCACTGACCCTTTCTAACGCTTGGTGAATCCTTCGCTTGTCTGTTATGGTAGCTCGTGCTTTTCAGCCTCTTCTACATTCTTATTTCACTTACATCGACTGTTTCTGATTGCAGTAACTGTGAAGCTAGTGGCACACTCAATTTAGTGTGGCAACTCATTGACACTTGTGCTGGAGTACCATTCTTTTCTTGAATTGATGTGTTTTGTTAGTAAACAAATGTCATTTGTGGGTCTTATTTGTTAAGGCTAGTCGAATCCAAGCTTCAGCAACAATAATACACATAGATTGAGGTTGAGGCAGCACTTGTCGAGCTTGGGGCACTGGGTCTGGGTATTTGCCTTGCGCACGATAGGGCAAGGTTGTGATTTGGCTGTACCGTAATGAGCTTACACTCAGGTCGACACCTGGACCAGACCAACTGCAGGGATCTACCTGTTTTTTTCACTAAACAGGATTTTCGGTATTCTTCACATTTGCCTATCAACATACTTGTACAGTTGCACGAGATGTGAAAGTTCTCGTGTGACTGTTGACTTGCCTAACATCCTAAGGGCCTAGTGGCATAAACAGTGCAAATCAAGATTGTGCATTCTTCTCTCCCTCGTCGCCTATTGCATGCTACAACAATCACCCATAAGGCGAAATGTACACATTTAATTTCTTTCAGTTTTGAGCCCCTCCTTCGTCGTAATTCAAATGTATTCTTTTTATATTGAAACAGAAAATTACCGGAGTAGTTTTTGTCACCGTTACTTAGCGATGGCTACCCCTTTCTACTTTATTGGTACAAATAAAAATATAAAAAACAATAGCATATATACATATATACAGTCCTACATGGGTGAGAGCAAAAGTTCTCCTATGGGCAGAACAAACACGTAGACGCCACGCTCACTTTTAACTTTTGTCCGCTCAGTAGTCGTCACAAATTTTGGTTTCTTCGAAGAATTGTTGCAGCACCTTCATTGCTTTGACACTTGTTTTGGACGGCCATGGGCCTAGTATTTTATTCAGCGCAAATAGCCGCTCGGTATCTAACTTATGCAGTTCCTGTTCTAGTTGTCTTCGGTGTGTTGTGTTTCGAACAGTCGAGCAAGAGGTGAAAGATATCCTTGTCGTCGTGGCCGCATGAACATGCTGACGATGTTGCACGATGAATACGAAGTAGGAAGTGCTTTGTGTAAGCAGTTCCGGGTCGTAGGTGATGAATGAGTGTGTCAATACGTCTTGGGAGGTCACGTTCTAATTGGTATTCAAAATTAAGATCAAGAGAATATATAATCGATTCCTTTGTTTTGTCTGTGAACCAGGTAGCCATTATTCACGTTTTGTTGTTCTTAGAATTCTGTTTACATCATATTGAGATACCGAAATGAGACACATTTGCGTAGAACTATGAGCGGTTTTCGCCAACTCATCCGCCATTTCATTCCCCTTATTTCCGCAGTGACTGGGAACCCACTGAAATGCCACTCGATGATTCGACTTCGTAGCTTCAGAGAGTTCTTTTTAAATAGCGTATACTATACGCACATCAATGTGTCTTGAAGTGGCATTTTCCACACATGCCAGTGCTGCCAAAGAGTCTGTAATTACCACCTATTTTCTTGGTGTCCTTGACAGTTTATTAGGCTTACGGCTAGCAAAATCGCTACGAGCTCCGACGTTGTTGAATAGGAGAGGTGGCCCAACCAACATGCATATTCTTCGCGCAATTCCGGAATTGTGAAGGCTGATGTCACTGTCTCTTTGGTGACGGAGCCGTCAGTGTACACGTGAGTGTATTCTTGGTACCTGTCAAACAGATGATGTGATGCCAACTGCTGTGCTGCAACAATTGGCACTTCATGTTTGCTGCGTAGTCCTTCTATTTACAATTCAATAGTTAGTAGCTCAAGCAGCCACGGTGGGTAGTTTTAATTCAGTGGCCAATGTGTCAACACAGGAAGCCGGGAAATGTACTGTTGGTACACATGGTATATTTGCGATCCAGCACGGTTTAAGATGTTCGATATGAGCGGATGAGAAGGGTGTTGCGCGATTCTTCGTGGGCTTCTATCTCCGCAGCCGATTGCAGAATTATTTGGAAAAATATGTTACACCTGGTGCTAGGCACTGCTTCATTTAAACAGCTTCTCCAGGGGTGAGTGATCGCTGCTTAAGGAAGAGCAAGAAGAGTTGGTTAAGCTTGCGTGATACCACCTTCTTCTCGAACTTGTATTCTGGGACATGGAAATACTGTAGTTCTTGGTTGTGGCTCACGTAATAACCTTCAAATAGGGATTGACTGTACACTTTCAACATCCTTGGCTAACAGTCTTGAGTGATCAGATCAGAGCCTGTCATTACACTAAGGAAGGCTGTCAGATGGCCTGCTCATTAACACCTACAAATGATCCTTCGTCGTGACAACCAAGTTCTCTACACACACTGGACAGACCTTTAGTCTGGCTGATGAACCACTGGCCTGCTTTTTAAACTCCTCATCAGATACTGCATTCCCTACCACATCAACGAGAGACGTCTCCAGTCAACCAGGTCTTGAACACTGTCAGTTGATGGAAGATGTCGTAAATTTGACACTGCATGTCCAAAGCCTCTAACTTCATGACAACATAACTGTCCTCTTGTCCCCTTGCATTGTCAGAATGCATCCTCTTTCTCCAGGGGCATTTGCGTTTACATACGAATGCTTTGGCAGGGATACCCTATGAGCACATACCATTCTCAATGTCTCACTGGTGAGGACATGCTCACGTCATTAGATTGTGCCAGTCTAAACAAATGCTCAGTTTAGACAGGCACGTTCTGGAAATGAAAGTCGACCGAATTTCATTACAATTGTTTCAGGCATTCACTGAGTGAACTTCTTTAGGAGGGATGATTAGGAGGGATAAAAATATTGACCACAAAATTTGATTGGAAAGCAATACAACAAGAAAGTCTGTTTTCTGCTGGCAACAGCAGCGTACACCACATGCGACATGGTGGCAGCGCTAAGTCAATCACACTGAAGTTAATAAAAAGAAAAAGTACAGTGCATCATCGATGCATGTCCTTGTGCGAAACAAAGTTCACACTTAGTTTGTTTCAAACAAGGTGACGCATTCATGATGCACTGTTACTTCAGTGCAAACTGAGTTGAAGATATCCTGCAAAAATATTTTATATGCTGAGTTTCACGTGGCAACATCTTCCTTGCATAATCCTGAGGTATATGCAAAAAGAATGAGCAAGGTTGGCACTAGCAAACAAGTGCTAGCAAACATAAAAATTAAAAACGAAAGCAGATTACAATTACTGACATACCTTGAGATATTTCATCCGCATAGCATGGTGGTTTTCTCCTTCCAGTGAAAATACAGCCGACATAATGTGGTACCAAAGCATACGTGGCCACCAGCACTGTTTTTTGAAGGAATCATTATGAGTTACAGTAAGCACATGGGCCGTAACACTAGAATCTGAGCACTACAGTGACTTATGCAGATATTATGAATAGCATGCGAGTACCCATAGGAAAGTAAATCGTTTTGTCCTAATGTAGAAATGCAATGTAAGATTTCACTTTGCGTAGGTTGTTGGTCAACACTACTTGTGTTGGTTCCACACAAAAGCAAACCGTTTCACATGAATGCACATCGTTTTTTGTTCCTCAGGAAGCACGAAACACGCATCTATTCTTATCGTCATAATAATATCCAAATCGCAAGCATGCAAAAGATATTATTTATTTTGGGCCAATGAATACTCGCACTTGAATATGTCACGTGTGTTTCCAGAAATGATTTAGATAGAAATGCTTTGATTTTGTCATTTACTGAAAATCATGAAAGAAAAGCAGCATGCATCACTTGCAACACATGATCCCTTTGGAGGGTACGACATAATGCATGATTCTGATGGAACACAAGCTTGTTAATGTTTGTGATATAATAAATGGCTTTGTGTAACATGAGAAAACAAAGTAATGCAAATAGGTTCTGTCGAAACCTGCAAGGGGGCAGAATGGTTCAGAAAGGGAAACTAGACAACCACCAGTTTGTGGCACGAGGCCACAAAGAAATCTGTACGGATTTCTCGCAAGGAAATCTAGTTGCCGAAAAACTTATCCTGGTCCGGGAATTGAACCAGAGACCAACGCCTTTCCGGGTGGTTGCTCTACCAATGCGACAACAAAATGACAGGTAGCAGAAAACAAAGGCATACAGGGGTGGCGCAAGAATTTCTTCACTATGGGGGGGGGGGGGGGGGGGGGTCACCCGTGATACGCAAGTTCCTTCAAGGGGCAAGGACGCTGAGAACTTCTGTGCTTTGTTTCACTATGCTTGGTTTTGTGGTGGCAGGGGGGGGGGGAGCAGGTGGAAATTTTCAGGGGGCTCCAACCCCCACGACCTCCCCCCCACTGCTGGCACTTCCCCTAGAGGTGCACTTACTGAATGGCAGGCAACTGTTTGCCATTAGTAATCCCCTCAGCAATTATCTGGAAGCCAATTTTCATTGCAAAAATGTCACTGCTCGAGAATTGTTAATGTTGAACGCACCATGTAAGTGGCACATATGTTTACACTTGCATTGAACCACTTTAATTGTTTCAAACCAATAACTGGTATAGTAATTGGCAATGTGGTTGCAGACGCTTTTCCAAAAACATAATTTCAGTTATGTGTTCAGTTGTGGTACCGCTGGATCGATATTATGTCTTACATTTGAACGTGTTGCTCTAAATGGGCAAGATATAAATTTTGGCTTGGGTTCAGGTAGGTTTAGGACCACTGATTTGGATTGATTCTTACTAAAAATTACTCTTTGGGTACAGTTTTTTACTGGGGTTTGATGCGACGCCATGGTGTTACCACAAATAATGAACGGGCAAATATGTTGCGAAGAAGGCATATACAACATGCATTCCGACTAGTATAAGCATGACGTGCACAGTGCCATCCTTGAAGACCCACTGAAGGTTGCTTTCAGTGCAATAGGTTACAATTCCCATGATTCGTCAGGCTTAGTGCTTAAAAGCTCGTGTTTGGACAGAGCTGAGATTTTATTTTGAGAAAATCAGGAGTGGGGAGGTGGGCGACAATATAATCATTATGTACATACAAATGTGAGTGCACATGATCTCACACATTCAAACTGGATAATTTTTAGGTGTTTCAAACATATCCTTTACCTTGTTTGTGGTCTGAAGCATAGGCAACATGGGAAGGAATGAAGCATTACTTGTAATGTGTGCATTTGCATTGAGTATGGGAATGCACAATCAATTGACCTTCAGCACAGTGGCTTGGCTGTTGGTGCTTTATAACTACACAGAGTCTTATATTGTTTTATAGTGCTGAAGAGGCTGCTTGCATTATACTTGTTTATATGAATAGCTTACTGTAAAACGTGCTCTCAGTATCACATTGGCACGCAACGTATTCTGCATTGTTATGAAGTGGTGCCCAAGAACTGTGTGTCTGTACTACAACCCAAGAACAACGTGACATATTTTCCTGTGTACCCTATGCTATATCCTGTGCAAGCTGCTAATAAACTACCTTGTGTAATGCAACCGTTGTCTTTCATTCGAGGATGCAAGAGTTATTCAGACAAAATTAATGAATTGATTGCTCATACCTTGCAGCAGTTTACAATTAGTACGATAGCACACGTGGCTCAATGTTCTATCTTATGTCATTTGTTGCAACCTTTGATCTCATTGTCCATTTCAGCAGCTTGCTAGAAGAAATGCACGTGTGCTAGAAGGCAAACCTTTTTTTCTGAGACACCACTGAACCCATTTTAAATTTTAATCAGTGTGTTATCTTGGTTTAGTTTAGAGTAAAGGACAGATACTGGGAAGCTGTGCATGTCATTTCCTTTTATATTTTTTAGCAAGTGCTGACCTTTTGATACTTTATCACTGTGCTATAAATTTTTAAAATAAGATGTAGTGGCAGATGGTCAGCCACCAGGACCTTGTTTTGTCGGTTTTCGTGCCCCCTCTGCACTTGTAATGCTTTATACTCAATAAATGCATGAATGAAGTTTGGCACTATGCATCACCAATGTGAGAAGAAGAAATACCACAGGTGGATTTTTATCTACTGCTATTTGTTCTCACAGTGGTGACATTCAGCGGCAATATTTAAAATCAATAACGAATTTGTATAAGTATGCTGTGATAGTCTCGTTGAAGACAAGAGAAGAGACAAGGTATAAACTTACTGCAAGTCAAAACACTTTTTTTAGTAACCTTGTTTTTCTGAAGCAAAATTTTCTACTGAAACAACAGCTACAGATCGAGTACTTCACATATTACAAAAGTAATAACACTGCAAGTAATGATCTTCTTGGGATGTTCATGAGTATGTTGAGCCATTTTTGTTCTGCTCCATGGCAAAAGACTGTCACAGAGAGACAAAATGCCTTATCAGACTGACTCAAGAATGGCTTGCAATTCACTGATGATGCTTCAGTACTACAAGAGCAGTATGAAAGAGACTCGTGTTATCAGCAGAAAACACTTCAAGTTATCAGCAGTAAACAATTATTGATCTACCCACTACATTTACATTAATACCACAGGTGACAGAACGAAACGGCTCGAAGGGCTAGTACAGCATGACTGATGTTTTATTTTAGGATGATACAACAAAAACATTAGCATGCCAATGCCCCATCTCAACTCCACACGTCACATCATGTTCACCCTGTAGTCAGTGGAAAGAGGCTCTGCATACACATCTTATGCTTAATAGGGCAAGGCATACAACGTTGATGCAGCCCAGTGGCAAAGCCAGGGGTTGGCACACCGGGCTTACACCCTTCACTCTTTTTCGAATATTTTACCCCCGTAGTATACAAAGTGCGAAATGGCGCTTGATCACATTCACGAACCGCGTCCCATGTAAGATCATAGTGGTGCCCCTCCTCCAATTCCACGCCCACAAAAAAAATCTGCCTACACCCCTGTTGCAGCCCACACACATAATGGTGCTCACTTCAGTGTTGTCAATTGTTGCCATGACCATGTGTACTCATATTGTGAAGGTAGACATTACATGCGCATTTAGAATAAAAGGACATGCGTACAAAAAAAATAGTGCTGAAGCTAAAGCACTTTCACACCAGTCAGAATTCAGGATAATGTGGCACATTTTGCAAAATAGTCTATACTGGTTAACTTGGCAGCCAAAAAAAAAAGACATCACAAATTGTTTCGCAAGTTGTCCCGAAGACAGCTACCTAAAGCCAAGGCCATGCCTTGTGCCAATAGAATGGCCTTGCACAGCGTATTACACTACATTGTGGCTGTTCTTGTTTATGTAGCCAGAGGTAAAGCGAACAGAAGTGTTCTTGTCTCTTCTCAAGCCTTACACAAGACAACACATTTACATTTTCAGCGAGGTTCCTTTGCAAAAACTTTAAAGTTTTTGAATTGCAGAAGTGACAAATGACTTGAATATACTGATATAATTTACCCCAAAATGACTGATAGCTGCAAATGTGTCTCAGAAGGAGACATAGTGCACAGCTTAACTGATAATAGAGGGAATGCCTTAGATGCTGCCCATGTTTTACTGCATTTGTCACTCTGCGCCAGCTAGCAGAATATGAAATGGAGGAATTCAGGCTTCCCAAAAAGAGACTAAGATATTGAATGATGAGAAAGGAGGTTTACCTTAGAGTAAGCACAAATATGTGTCAGTGAACGAGATTCATGGTTTCATTGGCGTCCAAAAAGGAAAATGCATTTCATTCAAACATCCCTTTCACTGGACTACTGTGAACATAGCCAAACTGAAGATTTTCTGCTAACAATTACTCAAACAGAGGAAAACGAAGCTGAAGCACCACACATTTGTGACACATCATCCACAGAACATTCAAGTGGGTGGAAAAACCTAATATTCTGGAATGAAAACCTGGTTATGACATCATGTTAGTCCATATAACACTGAGGTTGTGTCGGGGTATGTAATGAACCATATTTCCAATGGGAAAAGATGATGAGGTGAGCAACCAGAATGTAGAAGTGAAGGGGTTGTAGCAAATTAATTGTGAAACCTTCAGATGAGTTAAAATAAGCGCGATGTTTGGGGTGTCAATTTTTACGTACACCAACAAAAAATGCAGACATGTGTTTTCGACAGCAACAAGCTGTGTTGAATAAAATGTAAACACACATTACGATTCATATTTGGATTCTTTCAAAAACAAGCTATAGCGCCTCTCTTATGATCCATGGCTACTTTATATGCCCATACATTTAATTCCAGCTTTAATGAATATATTACACATGCTAAACATTTTCTTCTAGGCTGAAACTTCAATTACTTCAATACTTGTCGAGCTCATTGTGACATGTTATAGAGCAAACGCGAACTTGTATAGAGCAAAGTAAAGAGCGCGTCAGCATTCCACGCACAACGAGATACACCAGCGCCTAATCATTACTGACCAGTCAGTTCCTTCAGCTATTTGTAGATAGCATCACGGTATCGCAGCGTGCAATGCCGCTGCCGCTGTAAGCCTTTTCTCCATTGTAATTCAAAGTGTTTGTGTGTGTTGGTGCCCGCATTCCTCCTAGCTGTAAAAGATCGCCTTCACGCCAAATGCAACTCGAGCGATACGACCTGTGTGCGGTGACGACGACGACAACAACAAAAAGGGAGCGCGTACTTAGCCCTGAACACAGGTGACTACGGCGACGCAACACTTGCGGCCGAAAAACGCGTTGTGAAAGTACAACAGCCTCGATTTCATGATAAACGCGGCGGCTTGAACCAACGCATTCAAGAACTTGTCAGCGTCGTCTGCTGTTGGTGATGGTTGCCGACATCGAAAACTGAAGATCCACCAAATGGTTACCAGCCTCAACAGCGTCGCATAGTCCAACCAGAGTGCGCATCAGAGCCGCTCATGCAGCTAGCGCTTGTGTTGCATTTTGGTGCCGGGCCGCCATTTCGCTCTCTGTTTGCGAGCGGCAAGGATCCCGCCACGTGCGGAGTGGGTGTGTGGCTAGCACGTGTAAGGGCCCTTACACGCGCTAGCTGCACAGCCGCTCCGCACACCCGCACCGCACAAATGGGCGAGAGCGGCCGTCTCTGTGATGTCAGGCAGAGCGGGTCTCAACTTTGCTAGCCGCAAGCCGGCCCGCATGGCTCGCCTCTCATTGGCTACTGCGAAAAACGGCCTGGACGGCCACCTGGTAGGTGTTCTGTGCGGCCACCCCGTCGGCTCACTTGGCAAACATGGCGCTTGCTGAAGTGGGCGCTGCAGCGACATGAAAAAAGAATAGCTGATTTTATCGTTGTGACCATCGTAAGCGCTGTGAGACTCCCGGGAAGATATCGGTCGCCAGCCAGTGTTCACTGCCCCTTCAGCACGTGTGATCGACAGCGGAAACGATGAAACGAGCACAGTGTAGAAAGTGTGTTCACGGATGCGAGTGTCGTCGTTTCGTGTGTTTCCTTGGTTGTACTGTCCATCTTTCAAGTGTAATCGCAAAGAACTTCGAAGATTTTCGTGATGTAATCATCCACCTTTCTAAAGCAGGATATGCGTTTAGTGCGCGCCGAAGTGAAGAGTTTGTAATCATTGCAACAAGTGTTAGCGTCGGGTGTGTTCTGTGTGTGCCGTTCGTCGCAGAAAATAGTATGCATAAATTTTAAACGCTTCAGAGCGGTAGCTTCTGCTACGATAAGGATGGGCAAGCTTTATTGCCCGTCTTTGTTGTCATTCGCAATGCGCAACGGCGTACGAGTGCTGTTGTGTGTAGCGCTGTGGTGAAGTTCTGTGGACCATGTCACATTTGAGCGATTCTGTCCAGTGTTGTGAAGTCTGTTCATGAAACGGAAGCCGTGAAACATTTACGAGTGTACAGCTTACTTTCCGATTTGCGTAGTTGTGTGCACGAGCCCTGAAGGGAGCTTGCATACAAGACATTTTTCTACATGTAGCCCCCCCCCCCCCATTTATTTAAGGTACGCTTTAGGATCGATTTTTTATAAATGCGTGAAATAAGCTATTGTAGACCAAGTTTAAGACAAGTGTAAGTATTGCAATAAATTGTCAGAT
Source organism: Rhipicephalus microplus (assembly GCF_043290135.1). NCBI lineage: Eukaryota > Metazoa > Arthropoda > Arachnida > Ixodida > Ixodidae > Rhipicephalus > Rhipicephalus microplus. Next base: position 16,959,688 of record NC_134701.1, on the reverse strand, counting down.
GTTGGACAGTAGCTGATAATGCAGTATCAATAATATTGTCAGGATTATGGGCAGTCATGCTACACTACTTGAACACCATGACAAGTGATATAATATGCGATGGTTATCTGCTTGCATCAAGCATATGAAAAATAATTAAAATATATTTTTGTATCCTGCCGAAATGTCCACATCTGTCTTGAAACATGCATCGGTCATCATCAAGTGTGTAGCAAAATATTTCAAGCAGATGTCAGGTCAAGAAAACTTTAAACAAAAATGCTTATTATCGTTAGCTCAGTGTTGGATGTCTGTTCCTTACCAATAGCGCACAAAAACTGAAAAACGTACGCCTTGTCTCCAAAGAAGGATGCCGTCTCTCAATTAGCTAAAATAATTTAATAATTTATTACATTATTAAGATGGGAATTCATTATTCTTGTTGGTAGTAGATATTTTGCAATTGGTACAATTCTGTACCCTGATCGCCCATTGTTAGTAGCTGTTGAGGCTTTTTAGGTAAATGAAATCAGCATAATCTTCCAAGCAGGCTATAATGATTAAATCCAGCGATATGTGCGTGTTTTTGCGGAGGAGGTGTTGCAAAGATTTCTGGAAAAGCTGGAGCTATTCCACTCTGTGAAGGTGGGTGACTAGCCAAGCTGTGTTTCTAATGCGACTACAAAGCTATGCGCATCATTATAGATGTTCCGAAGATTGCACAGCATATCTTCTAGACATTAAGCAAAGTGACTCGTGACACTTGCTTTCGGCGGCGTCACTACAGACAGCGCCTAGGTACTATTAATTATAATTAGTTCAGTAACCTTGGTACAAGCGAAACCAGGGTGAAATATAGCAACAGTATATATATAGTGAATTGTGGTATTCAGTGCCTTGGCTGTACCTGCTGGCTTCAGAGGCGGGAGCAGTCTTGTAATTTTTTTAGTGATTTCTACAAGACTTATTTAATATATACAAAAAGAGCCATTGAATTCAGCTCGAAGATTTCCACGCAGAGGAAGTGAGCATCAAGTGTGTTTTATGCCCTCCATGTATTGCTGCTTTGTATTGTCCATATTTTACGTGTGACCGAAAAGCAAACTTTCATAACGTAATCAGACACCTGCAGATTATGCTTAGAGTGCACGCCAATGGAAAATCGCTCAACCGTTGGAACAATTGTATTTGCATTGGGTGTGTTTTGTCTGTGCTAGCCATAGTTGTACAAGTGCAAATAGTGTGCAGAATTTGTTAACGCTAGTTGAGCCCGAGCTTCAGCAACAATAATACACATAGATTGAGGTTGAGGCTGAGGCTTGCTCTTGTCGAGCTTGGGGCACTAGGTCTGGGTATCTGCCTTGCGCACGATAGGGCACGGTTGCGACTGGGCTGTACTGGAATGAGCTCACCCTGAGTCGACACCTGGCCCAGACCAACTGTGGGGATCCACCTTTTTTTCACTAAACAGGATCTTCTGTATTCTTCGCGTGTGCTTATGAACATACTTGTACAGTTGCACGAGATATGAAAGTTGCCGTGTGACCGTTGACTTGCCTAACATCCCAGGGGACTAGTGGCATAAACAGTGCAAATCAAGATTGTGCATTCTTCTCTTCCTCTTTGCCTTGTACGTGGACGTGAGACAGGGTTGCAGGGAGACGAGGACGAAGAAGAGGTTAGAAATAAAGAAGACGGCTGACACCTCACCCTGGTACTGTGTATTATTACAAATTGGCGCAGCCACGTATACTTTCTGTGCGGACATTCAAGGTGTGGGTGGACTTCACCATTGGAGCAAATCAACGTGGTGGCATCCGGATCTTGACTGCAACGCCTCAAGATCAAGAGGAACTAGCTCTTCTGGAAGCAGTGAGCACTGAAGCATTTGTTTCCGATATAAGCACTAAAATGAAGCTCACTCCAGACCATTTACTTGCTAAAAGAACGGTGAGGATCAACATGAAACTTCAGGATTATGAGAATTTCGTGCTGACTCCAGTAGGAAACGACGCGAAGCATGCTACCGCTGCCTCGCCTGACAGTTCCGTCGAGCTGATCAAAAAGTTTCTTGAAATGCACCAAGAACAGAATAGGCAGCAAAATTATTTAATGCGCTTGCTTGTAAACGCGACGGAAAGACTAAGCAGACCGAGTCGCGAACACGTGAAGCCAGGCATGTTTGACGGAGAGTCTAGTAGTCCCGAGTCTGGCCCATGTTTTACGAGTATGCATGCAATGAAAACTACTGGCACAGCGACGAAGATAAAGTGAAAAACGTGCGACTATTCCTATCGGGCATAGCAAAGAGTTGGTACGAATGGCGTCTCAACGCTCACACCAACAAACCATGGATCGAGTGGAAAGCAAGCTTTCTGAGCTCCTTCGGCGAGAACAAGGTGTTGCTATGGGACAAAGCAATCACTTTCAAATACAGGTCTGGATCTGCACTCAGATATTTTTATGAGAAAAGGCGCTTGCTACAGCTGGCGGACTTATCTTTGCCTGAGACGTCTGTGGTTCCGCTTATCAGTCATGGTTTAAGTCCGGACCTCCAGAAGCAAATACAAGTGCGAGGAACCAAGACGGTCGAAGAGCTTCTGCAGGAAATGCGAGACCTCTACCTCCAGGACCTAGGAACCCAGCGTCAACCCATGACACCTGCTGCAAGGAATACTGGGGCCACACGAGCTGAGGAACGACGCCCGCTTGCAAGCTGGAGACCTACTGCAACACCCGTATCCTTTTCGACCGCCCAGGGAGGCTCAGACCATGGCGAAGGGCTAGATGACGTAACAAAAAACTAAATAGAGAGGGTCTCGGCTTCCACCCGATGAGATCAAGAGAAGCTGTTTATTTGTCTCATACAAGTCTATTGTACATATCTGTTTTTGTGGATGGAAAGGAACGGAGTGCATTAGTTGACAGCAGAGCAAGCGTCATGGTTATTGACGCAAATATTGTTGAGAGGGCGAAAGTAAAAGAGGGAAGACCAGTAGAAGTACACGGATACGATGGAAGACGAGATGTCCACGATAAATTGACTTGTATAACCATATCGTGTCTCGGCAACACTGTCACTGCGCAAGCACTGGTACTCGACGGAGTTCCGTATGAGCTACTGCTTTCACGTCCAGTCATCAGTGCACTTCGCCTTAATATCTACTGGACAGGCGAAATTACCACATAAGAAAAGCGTCGCGCTATCAACGCTGCAGTTTCGAATTCAAGGACTCCGCGGAAAATATCGTCTGGTGAAGATGTTAGGACGCTTTACCCGGAATTGCTGTGCCTGAAAGGATATCCTACAGCAACTACGAAGTTTGAGGTTCCATTCCAGCTCAGTGATACGACGGTGGTGAGAAAAAAGCCCTATGATATGTCACGAGAGAAGAAAGTGTGGCTTCAGAACGAGATTCAAAAGATGTTGGACGCGCAGATTCTCCGTCCATCCACGTCTACGTTCACTTTACCCATCACCATTGCACCAAAGGAAGATGGAAGTCTTTGACTCTGCACGAACTACAGACAAACTAATAAGCAGACTGAGTTTTTTCTGTTTACCATGCCACGTATAGACTCTATCATAGATGACACGGGTGGCTGCAGAGTTTTCTCGCGCATTGACCTATGTAAAGGATTTTGGCAAGTTCCGATTTCTGAAAAGTGCAAAAAATATCCTGCCTTCATCACGCCCTTTGACATCTATGAATGTAACCGACTTCTATTCGGATGGAAGAACTCACCCGCTTGGTTCTAGAAAATGATGAACGACGTCTTGCGACCACTTATCGGGAAGTTTTGTAACGTCTACATGGACGATGTAATAGTATACTCCCGCAACGAGGAAGAGCACTCAAACCATCTGGCTAGTACACTTCAAGCACTTTGTGACGCCGAGCTCAAAATTAATGACAAGAAGATTGAGTTTTTTCAAAGTAAGGTGCTGTTTCTTGGAAGAGTATTTGACGGCCAAACCAAGACAAAAAAAAACAGGAATCAGTCGAACGAATTGCAAAAATGCAGAAGCCATACAACTTGCACTCTATGCAGGTATTTCTGGGTCTTGCAGGGCATTTCCGGCCATTCATTAGACATTATGCGACCAAAACCAAATGCCTCACAGAAATGATTAAGAAGAATGTGCCATTTCAGTGGACACCAGAGTGTGAATCTGTTTGTCACAGCCTTGTGACCATTATTTCATCGGATCCGGTCCCGACTCTTCCAGACTTCAAGTTGCCCTTTGAACTGAACACCGATGCTTCTTATTATGGCGCAGGCGCAGTGCTTTACCAGAGAGATACCGACTCTCCACGGAGCCGTCAACAGAGGTTCGTCGGGTACTATTCGTACACCTTTTCGAAAACTCAACTGAACTACACGACTACAGAGGAGGAAGCCTTGGCAGTATTAATGGCCGTACGCTATTTTAGACCTTACTTGGATGGCAGGAGCTTCAAGCTCTTTACGGATCACCAACCCTGAACGTATATCCTTAACCTCGCCGAGCATCGAGGAAAAATTGCTAGGTGGTTCAGTGAACTCCAGCTGTTTACTTTCATGATCCACCACAGACCTGGAGAACACCTCAAGGTGGCAAATGCGCTTTCAAGACTTGCGGTAATTCTTGATTATAAAAATGTCAACGCAACATTGTTGTGGGAGGGAACTGAAGAACTTAAGTTGCATACCGGAAAGTTCACAGTGCCAGAAACAACGGTGCCTCCAATTTTGGAGCTTTATCACGACTCCCTGCACTCAGGTGGACATGATGGCTTTTGGAATACATCTCACAAAATTCGTCAGCATTTCTAGTGGAAACACATGAAATAGGACGTTCAACGGTATGCTCAGTCTTGTCATCAATGTCAAGTTCACAAAGCCAAGTACCTTCAGAGAACAGACGAGGGGGTTTCGCCTCAACATTCCGACGTACCATTTGAAGTCATTCATCTGGATTTCGCAGACCTGAAGAAGAAGGCTGCAGGAGTAAGAAGAACGCAGTCTTTCCTAGTGGCGATAGACGAGTGCACAAGAATAGTAGCTGCATGGCCGGGAAGGGAAGACGCAAATAGTGTGATCGCTCTTTTGAGTCGAGAGATGTTCAAGAATACAAAAATAGTAATATCAAACAATGGGCCAGCGTTTCTCAGTCAGCGTTTGCAAGATTGGGCGAAGGAACGAAGAGTTGTATTGCGACGCTTCGCTCCGTACCATCCTGCAGGAAATGGCATGGCTGGAAGAATCATTCGGGATTTGAAGCAGTTCATTTCAATGTATCCAGGTTTTCAGGGTGGATGGAAGTGCTGCTTGGAGGCAGCTGTCGCTCATCACAATCGGTCGCATACTGCGAGCATTGGCTGTAGCCCATAATTTGCAGCTTTCAGAAAGGTACCAGTGCTTCCTGCTGATCAAGAACTTTGCATTGCAGACCGCCTCTAATTGTGCGAAAAACGAAAAACTTCGGAAGCCTGCCAGCCATACCGGGAAAGTATGAAGAGGAACTTTGACCGCCGCCACAACAAGCGGATACCTCAGATAACACTGAACGATCTGGTTCTTGTCAGAAAAGGCCTTCCCGGCACAAAGCAGGTGTACATGGGACCTTATCGCGTGGTGCCGATCGCAGTGCAACATGGCGTCCTCAAAAGGGTTGGTTATACCAACGATGACGGTGCGCTGGCGTTTGCGACCATTGGAAACGTTTTCATGTATCACCCCAGGATGGATGAGTCTTCAAAGAGGGGGAGTGTACGTGGACGTGAGGCAGGGTTGGAGGGAGACGAGGAGGAAGAAGAGGTTAAAAATAAAGAAGGTGACTGACACCCCAGCTTAGTACTGTGTAGTATTATATGCCTGTTGCATGCTACAACAATCACTCATAGGATGAATTGTACACCTTTAATTTCTCTCAGTTTTGAGCCCCTCCTTCATTGCAATCCAAGTGTATTCTTTGAGAGCTTTTATCTCCGCAGCTGGTTAAAGAATTAGAAAAATATGTTTCAGCTGGTAGTAGACACTGCTTCATTTAAACAGCTTCTCCAGGCGGGAGTGATCGCTGCTTAAGGAACAGCAAAAACAGTGTGTGAAACTTGCGTAATACCACCTTCTTCTCGAAAGTGTATTCTGGGACATGGAACTGCTGTAGTTCTTGGCTGTGGCACGCGTGATAACCTTCAAATAGGGATTGCCTGTACACTTTAAACATTTCTGGCTAACAGCCTTGCCCCGCCGCGGTGGTCTAGTGGCTAAGGCACTCGGCTGTTGACCCGCAGGTCGCGGGATCGAATCCCGAAAGCGGCGGCTGCATTTCCGATGGAAGCGGAAATGTTGTAGGCCCGTGTGCTCAGATTTTGGAGCTCTTCAAAGAACCCCAGGTGGTCACAATTTCCGTAGTCCTCCACTATGGCGTCTCATAATCATATGGTGGTTTTGGGACGTTAAACCCCACAAATCAATCAAATCAATGGCTAACAGCCTCGACTGATCAGAGTGCACAGCGCTGTCTGTAGCCTCTTATTACACTAGGGAAGGCTGTCAGCTGACCTGCTCATTAACAACTACAAACGATCTTTTGTCGTGACAGCAAAGTTCTCTACACACTTTGGACAGACATTTAGTCTGGCTGACACACCATTGGCCTGCTTTATAAACTCCTCACCAGATACTGCATTCCCTACCACATCAACGAGACACGTCTCCAGTCAACCAGGTCTTGAAAACTGTCAGTTGATGGAAGATGTCGTAAATGGGGCACTGCATGTCCAATACCTCTAACTTCCTGACAACATAACTGTCCTCTTGTCCCCTTGCATTGTCAGAATGCATCCTCTTTCTCCAGGGGCATTTGCATTTACATACGAATGCTTTGGCAGGGATACCCTATGAGCACATACCATTCTCATTGTCTCACTGGTTAAGACATGCTCACGTCATTAGATGGTGCCAGTCTAAACAAATGCTCAGTTTAGACAGGCACGTTTTAGAAATGAAAGTCAACCGGATTTCATTACAATTGTTTCAGGCATTCACTGAGTGAACTTTTTAGGAGGGATGATTAGGAGAAATAAAAATATTGACCACAGAACTTGATTGGAAAGCAATACAACAAAAAAGTCTGTTTTCTGCTGGCAACAGCAGCGTACACCACATGCGACATGGTGGCAGCGCTAAGTCAATCACACTGAAGTTAATAAAAAGAAAAAGTACAGTGCATCATCGATGCATGTGCTTGTACGAAACAAAGTTCACACTCAGTTTGTTTCAAACAAGTGGACGCATCCATAATGCACTGTTACTTCAGTGCAAACTGAGTTGAAGATGTCCTGCAAGAATATTTTGTATGCCGAGTTTCCCGTGGCGACATCTTCCTTGCATAATCCTGAGGTATATGCAAAAAGAATGAGCAAGGTTGGCACTAGCAAACAAGTGCTAGCAAACATAAAAATTAAAAACGAAAGCAGATTACAATTACTGACATACCTTGAGATATTTCATCCGCATAGCATGGTGGTTTTCTCCTTCCAGTGAAAATACAGCCGACATAATGTGGTACCAAAGCATACGTGGCCACCAGCACTGTTTTTTGAAGGAATCATTATGAGTTACAGTAAGCACATGGGCCGTAACACTAGAATCTGAGCACTACAGTGACTTCAGCAGATATTATGAATAGCATGCGAGTACCCATAGGAAAGTAAATCGTTTTCTCCTTATGTAGAAATGCAATGTAAGATTTCACTTTGCGTATGTTGTCGGTCAAAACTACTTGTGTTGGTCCCACACAAAAGCAAACCGTTTCACATGAATGCACATCGTTTTTGGTTTCTCAGGAAGCATGAAACACGCTTCTATTCTTATCGTCATAATAATATCCAAAACGCAAGCATGCAAAAGAGATTATTTATTTTGGGCCAATGAATACTCGCACTTGAATATGTCACGTGTGTTTCCAGAAATGATTTAGATAGAAATGCTTTGATTTTGTCATTTAGTGAAAAACATGAAGAAAAGCAGCATGCATCATTTGCAACACATGGTTCCTTTAGAGGGTATGGTATAATGCATTATTCTGAAGAAACACAAGCTTGTTAATGTTTGTGAAACAATAAATTCTTTTGTGTAACATGAGACAATAAAGTAATGCAAATAAGTTATGTGGAAACCTGCCGGGCGGCAGAATGGTTCAGAAAGGGAAACTAGACAACCACCCGTTTGTGGCACGAAACCACAAGGAAATCTGTACGGATTTCTCACAAGTAAAAGCTAGTTGCCGAAAAATTTATCCTGGTCCGGGGATCGAACCAGAGACCAGCGCCTTTCAAGGTGGTTGCTCTACAAATGCGACAACAAAATGACAGGTAGCAAAAATAAAGGCATACAATGGTGGCGCAAGGATTTCTTCAATATGGGGGGTCACCATTGATACGAAAGTTCCTTCAAGGGGCAGGGATGCTGAGAACTTCTGTGCTGTGTTTCACTATGTTTGCTTTTGTGGTGGCAGGGGGGGAGGGAGCAGGTGGAAATTTTCAGGGGGCTCCAGCCCTCCACAACCTCCCCCCGCTGCTGGCACTGCCACTAGAGGTGTACTGCCCCTAGAGGTGCCCCTAGAGGTGCCCCTAGAGGTGCCCCTAGAGGTGCCCCTAGAGGCACTGCCCCTAGAGGTGAATGATAGACAACTCTTTGCCATTAGTGATCCCCTCAGCAATTTTCTGGAAGCCAGTTTTCCATGCAAAAATGTCACTGCTCGAGAATGGTTAAAGTTGAACGCACCATGTAGGTGGAACATATGCTGTTTACACTTGGATTGAACCACTTTAATTGTTTCAAACCAATAACTGGTATAGTAACTGGCAATGTGGTTGCAGACGCACTTCCAAAAACATAATTTCAGTTATGTGTTCAGTTGTGGTCCCGCTGGTTCGATATTATGTCCTACATTTGAGCGTTTTGCTCTAAATTGGCAAGATATAATTTTTGGCTTGGGTTCAGGTGGGTTTAGGAAAACTGATTTGGATTGATTCTTACTAAAAATTACTCTTTGGGTACAGTTTTTTTATTGGGGTTTGATGCCACACCATGGTGTTACAACAAATAATCATCGGGCAAATATAATGCGAAGAAGGCATCTTACAACATGCATGCCGACTAGAATAAGCATGACGAGCACAGTGCCATCCTCGACGACCCACTTAAGGTTGCTTTCAGTGCAATAAGCTACAATTCTCATGATTCATCATTAGTGCTTAAAAGCTCGTGTTTGGACATAGCTGAGATTTTATTTTGAGGAAATCAGGAGTGGGGAGGGGGGACAATATAATCATTATGTACATAAAAATGTGAGTGCACGAGATCTCGCACATTCAAACTGGATAATTTTTTAGCCGTTTCAAACATATCCTTTAGCGTGTTTGTGGTCTGTAGCATAGACAATATGGGAAGGAATGAAGCATTACTTGTAATGTGTGCATTTGCATTGAGTATGGGAATGCACAATCAATTGACCTTCAGCACAGTGGCTTGGCTGTTGTGGCTTTATAACTACACAGAGTCTTAAATTGTTTTATAGTGCTGATGGGGCTGCTTGCATTATACTTGTTCATATGAATAGCTTACTGTAAAACGTGTTCACACTACAACATTTGCATGCAACATATTCTGCACTGTTTTAAAGGGGTGCCCAAGAACTGTGCGTCTGTACTACAACCCAAGAACAATGTGACATGTTTTCCTGCGTACCCATGCCTGTGCAAGCTGCTAATAAGCAACCTTGTGTAATGCAACCCTTATTGTCTTTCATTAGGGGATGCAAAAGTTATTCAGACAAAATTAATGAATTGATAGCCCATACCTTGAAGTAGTTTACAATTATTACGATAGCACATGTGGCTCAATGTTCTATCCTATGTCATTTGTTGCAAGCTTTCATCTCATTGTTAATTTAGGCAGCTTGCTAGAAGGAATTCACGTTTGCAGAACGTAAACCTTTTTTTCTATGACACCAATGAGCCCATTTTAAATTTTATTCAGTGTATTATGTTTGTTTGGTTTAGAATAAAATGCAGATACTGGAAAGCTGTGCATGTCATTTCCTTTTATATTTTTTAGCAAGTGCTGACCTTTTGACACTTTATCACTGTGCTATACATTTTTAAATAGAATGTAGTAGCAGACGGTCAGCCACCAGGACCTCGTTTTGTAGGTTTTCGTGCCCCCTCTACACTTGTAATGCTTTATACTCAATAAATGCATGATTAAATTTGCACTAATCATTACCAATGTGAGAAGAAGAAATACCACAGGTGGATTTTTATCTACTGCTATTTGTTCTCACAGTGGTGACATTCAAAGGCAATATTTAAAATCGATATTCAATTTGTATAAGGATGCTGTGATAGTCTGGTTCAGGACAAGGGAAGACCATGAGCAAGATATAAATTTACTGCAAATCAAAACAGACTTTTTTCCAATAACGTGGTTTTTCAGAAGCAAAATTTTCCAGTGAAACAACAGCTACATATAGCGGGTTCTACATATTACAAAAGTAAAACACTGTAAGTAATCATCTTCTTGGGGTGTTCATGAGTATGTTGAGCCATTTCTGTTCTGCTCTATTGCAACAGACTGTCACGGACAAACAAAAAGTGTCTTCAGACTGACTCTAGAAGGGCTTGCAATTTGCTGATGATACTTCAGTATTACAGGAGCAATATGAAAGAGAGTCATGTTATCAGCACAAAACAATTAGTGATCTACCAACTACATTTACATTACTACCACAGGGGACTGAAAGAAACGGTTCGGTGGGCTAGTGCAACATGGCTGATATTTGATTTTAGGATGATACAACAAAAGCATTAGCATACCAATGCCCCATCTCAACTCCACATGTCCCATCATGTTCACCCTGTAGCCAGTGAAAAAAGGCTATGCATACACATCCTATGCTTACTAGGGCAAGGCATACAACGGTGATGCAGCCCAGTGGCAAAGCCAGGGGTTGGCACACCGGGCTTACACGCTCTTCCCTTTTTCGAATAGTTTACCGCGTAGTGTACAGAGTGCAAAATCACGCTCGATCACATCCATGGACCGGGCCCCACTTAGGATCATAGTTGTGCCCCTCCTCCAATTCCATGCCCACAAACAAATTTTTAAAAAATCTGCCTACACCGTTATGGCAGCCCACACACATTGTGGTGATCACTACAGTGTTATCTATTATTGCCATGACCAAGAGTACGCATAATGTGAAGGCACACATTACATGCACATTTAGAACAGAAGGACATGTGTACAAAAAATAAAGTGCTGAAGCTCAAGCACTCTCACACCACTCAGAATTCAGAATAATGTGGCAGATATTGCAAAATAGTCTATACTGGTTAACTTGGCAGCCAAAAAAAGACATCACAAATTGTATCACCTGTTGTCCCAAGGACAGCTAGTTAAAGCCAAGGCCATGCCTTTTGCCATTAGAATCGTCTTGCAGTGCGCATTACACTACGTTGTGGCTTTTCTTGTTTATGTAGGCTGAGTTGAAGCAACCAGAAGTGTCCTCTCTGCCCACTGAGGAGTGAACAGACTTTGTCTCTTCTGAAGCCTTACACATTACAGCACATTTACATTTTCAGCAAGGTTTCTTGCAAGAACCTTAAAATTCATGAATTGCAGAAGTGACAAATTATTTGAATTTACTGATACAATTATGCCCCAAAATGACTGCTAGCTGCAAATGTGTCTCAGAAGGAGACCTGCGCAGCTCTACTGATCATAGAGGGAATGCCTTAGATGCTGCCAATGTTTTACTGAATTTGGCACTCTGCGCCAGCTAACAGAAGATGAAATGGAGAAATTCAGGCTCCCCAGAAGAGACTGAGATATTGAGTGATGAGAAAGAAGGTTTACCTTAGAGTAAGCACAAATATGCGTCAATGAACAAGATTCATGGTTTCGTTGGTGTCCAAAAAGAAAAATGCATTCCACTCAAACATGCCTTTCACTGGACTAATGTGAACATAGTCAAACAGAAGATTTCCTGCTAACAATTATTCAAGCGGGAGAAAAGAGAGCTGAAGCACCGAAAACTTGTCACACATTATCCACAGAACATTCAAGTGGGTGGACAAAGCTAAAATTTTGAAATTAAAACCTAGTTATGACATCATGTTAGTCGATGTAGCATTGAGGCTGTGTCGGAGTATGCAATGAACCATATTCATATTGCCTATGGGAAAAGATGATGAGGTGAACAACAGGAACGTAGAAGTGAATGTGTTGTAGCAAATAAATTGTGAAACCTTCAGATGAGTAAAATAACAGCGATGTTTGTGGTGTCGTTTTTCACGTACACCAACAAAAAATGTTGCCATGTGTTTTAGACAGCAACAAGTTGTCTTGCATAAAATGTAAACACACATTACGCTTCATATTTGGATTCTTTCAAAAACATGCTATAGCGCCTCTCATATGATGCATGACTACTTGATATGTCCATACATTTAATTCCAGCTTTAATGGATATATCACACATGCTAAACATTTTCTTCTAGGCTGAAACTTCCATTACTTGAATACTTGTCGAGCTCATTGTGACATGTTATAGAGCAAACGTGAACTTATATAGAGCAAATTAAAGAGAGCGTCAGCAAGTCGCGCAACACCATATACACCAGTGCCCAATCATAAACATTACTGACCGGTCGATTCCTTCGCCTACTTGTATATAGCATCGTGGTATCGCTGCGTGCAATGCCGCTGCCACTGTAGGCCTTATCTTCGTTGTAATACAAAACGTTTGTGCGTGTTGGCGCCCGAATTCGTGGCAGCTGTAAAAGATCGCCATCACGCCAAATGCAACTCGAGCGATATGACTTGTGTGCGGTAACGACGACAACAACAAAGAGGGAGCGCGCAATTAGCCTCGAACACAGATGACTACGGCGACGAAACACTTGCGGCCGAAAAACGTGTCGCGAAAGTACAACAGCCTCGATTTCATGATAAACGTGGCGGCTTGAACCAACGCATTAAAGAACTTGTCAGCGTCGTCTGCTGTTGGTGATGGTTGCCGACATCAAATACTGAAGCTCCGCCAATCGGTTGCCAGCCTCAACAGTAGTCGAGTCGTCCAACCCGAGTGCGCACCAGAGCCGCTCACGGAAAGCTCATGCGGCTAGCGCTTGTGTTGCCTTTTGGCGCCCGGCCGCCATATCGCTCTCCGTTTTCGGGCGGCAGTGGTCCCGCCACGTGCAGAGCGGGTGTGCGGCTAGCGCGTGTAATTGCCTTTCCCGAGTTGCCGCCTCGCCGCTTCAGCCGCCCCGCCTTCGATGTGAACGAGCTTTGACCGCAGCTGCGGTGGAGACCGGCCCCCTGCCCTCGCGCGGTGGTAGCATCAGCAATTGGCCTCGGAGTTTGTCCCTACCTTACACGCGTCGCGAAGGGAGTGGCGGCAGTGACGTCAACTTTTCCAGTACACTCCCAAAGCATGTGCCACAGTGTGGCCCTTTCCCCGCACGATTTATACGCGTCTATCGGGTATGGGTGAAGATAAAACAGGCGTAGGATCGCCGGGCTGGGGTACGTAATTGTCTGTAATAACCTCAGGATTATGGCCTGTCTTTTGTTCATTTTGTAGTGCGGTTGTGGGTATTTGCGTCTGTTTATTCTGCAGTATTGTGCAATGTCGTTAAATGTGGTCAGGAGATCACCCGACAACCATTCCTAGAAAGTTATGTAGACGATTGCCTTCATTTTTAATCTACTGCAAATGGAGATGCGTGCGTCTCCACTTTCAGTTTCAGTTTCAGTTTTCAGTTTCAGTTTTATTGAGCATTTTCTTCACAGAGTTGCGAAAAAGAAAACGCAAGGATAGGAGCAAAAAGCTGCTATATTAGCAGCTTGACGAGGCTCCTACCCCTTTTCACTTGGCATTACAAAATCAGCAGAGCACAAAACATGAAAAAACAATTTGACGTCGATTTTCAAAACTTCAATAAATTAGGAAATAAAAAGAAAATGAATCAAAATTACTTTCAAATCAAAATTTCGTTGTACTTTCTTGATGTACAACGAAAGGCTTGTCCGCCGCGGCGGTCTAGTGGCTGAGATACTCGGCTTCTGACCCGTAGGTCGCGGGATCAAATATCGGCTGCAGCGGTTGCATTTCGGATGGAGGCGGAAATGTTGTAGGCCCGTGTGTTCAGACTTGGGCGCACGTTAAGGAACCCAAGGTGATCTAAATTTCTGGAGCCCTCCACAACGGCGTCTCTCATAATCATATGGTGGTTTTGGGACGTTAAACCCCACATATAGATCAATCAATCAACAGCGAAAGGCGAAACCGAGGCCTCCGACATAGCTCCGGCAATTGCTGAAACCAATGGCAAAAAAAAAAAACTTATTGTGGTCACGACCAACATTTCGCGATTTTTCTGTATGACGCATAAGTTAGCATTTGATAAAGCCCGAACTTACAGACTTCAAAGTGTCTACGTGCCCGATGCTCTGTGGTGGCGACCAGATCACATTATCGGTAGTCGCTGCTTTCGCGACGTTTCAAAGCGCGTCACCAGTCTGAGTTTAATACGGCGTGAACCGTGATCAGAGGCTCTGTTTAGCTTCATAATCAAAGTTAGCACGGTTCTCCGTCAATGCTGCTCCAAACAACAACAGGAGACTTACATTATCACACTTTCTCATGTGGCCGCCCGTGGACAACGCGAATAATTCTCTTACTCAACACGTTCGCAACGGCTCGTATCGAGCACTCTCGTCGTTCTACATCGCGACAGCAACGGGAAACAGTAAAATTGATGTCGTTTACGTCTGTGACAATCCACAACGCAACAGTAGAGTGACTAAGGCATGTCTTCATAGACCGTGGAGCTGTTGCGTGTGCTCTTGTTTTCGCCGTCATTCTTGCAAGTAAACCAGCAAGCACTTCTAGGCAGTTCAGCGACGCGTCCAACTAAAGAAGAGAACTTCGTAGCTCTTTTTTTGAGTGATCTATTCAAAAACACACCAAATATTTTGGTCAATCGTTGTTTCGCACGCGCTGACTGGGATGCGCAGCAAACTGTGCAAGGGACGATAGTTATAGCGCGAGAACAAAACGACGACACAGAGACAAGAATGACACGAAATACATGTGTCGTCGTTTTGTTCTCGCGCTATAACTATCGTCATGTCATACCAAGTAGCCCAAGCTACCACACTTCTAAATGTGCAAGGGAGTCGGGCTGCGCACTACCGAAAACTGCGTCGACAGGTGGCGCTACGTGTCTGCAAAACTGCAGAATCTGACGTCTGTCAAGCTGATGGAACCTGCAACATCTGAGTGCAGGGAGTCACGCACTGTTAGTCTAATCATGGCTGCGACAAAAGCGCTACTTAATGGGAAAATAAATCCTTGTGTTCCGTTGAAGAAGCAGCTGCATGGGGCTTACAGTGCAAGTAATGACAACGGCGTAGTATGTTTAGAAACCATCGCTACGTTCATGTCTTCAGAGATCGCGAGCGTGCGGCGGGGTTCTATCCGGCCATCCCAATCGCCTCACTCTCCAATAAAAACCGGCGAGTATCACCTCACGCACCCGGCTACTGCGAGAGGGCGCGTTTAATGTGGGTTCCTCGAGCAGGGGAGACCTCGGCAGAAAGCAGAGCGCGTGGGATCAGCGTGCGAATGATTTTGTTTTCTCGCGTGTGAGCAAAATCGCCGATAAATCTTCTGACTGCACTGAAGGCAAGTATTTCTTTCTGTTACTGCTTTTATTTTGGTATAATTGACAATTAAAAGCAAGGGAACTGTTGAATTATTCTTGTATAGATCATTGCAAGGAGGTATTGTTTTGTCTGTGACATGGGCATTCCCCCTTAGTAGAGACGCGTATGTGGGTAAAGACTGTGCTAGTGATTGTTGTTGAATCATATTGCCCTCCTATCGTTATATATCAGGTGGTCAACCGAATGCCACATACGCTTTAGATAATTGAGTGCGCTGACCTTGCCACTTAGTAAGGTCATAAGTAATTTTGCCAGATCATTGTGAAGGGCTTCGATTAGCCGACCTGCATTTACTCCCTACGTCCTTCACAGTGAAGGTGCTTGAGTTATCATCGTCTCCCTTTTTCGTCATCTGTATTTCAATTATGATTTGGTCGCACAATGCCAATATCATATCATGTTTGAAACTCGACAAAATACAGCGACTCAATCCTAGGTTTATATTTATTAAATAGCATCGTTTTCATTCACTTACCGAATTATGCAAACTTGCAGAGCTCTTACCTCTACAAAAACGCACCGAATATGAAAGGCTGAAATTCCTTTTCATAATAGTACATACTCAAGTTAAAATAAGCTACGACAGGTACTTTGAAATCAAAACACAAGAAACGTCAAGACACAGACACAGTATGTACATACCGCCCCCCCCCCCAAGGTTCATAATGACTGTTTCAGGTACAGCTTCTTCCCCAGGGCGATTCAGCAGTGGAGTTCATTACTAGATTCGGTTGTGAAAATCAATCGCTTACTGCCTTTTTAGAAGCAATAAAACATGCAGTGCACTCTGATAACATGCGCTAAGATTGTAAATATGTGTAAATTACGTGCTTTGTAACTAGGCTATGATATTTATTATGTGTTTTATTATGCGCAAAATATGATGTGTATTTCGACAGTGATGCTCTTTTTTCTTATTTTTCAATAACTTCTCTGTTTACACTATATGCTTAGTCATTATGGTATATTTGTTGTATGTACTCTGAAATGATGTGTTCCAGTAGTGCAGGTTCTTTTTCTTATGTTTCTCTTATGCACATTTCTGTTTTATATGAGTCAACTCCACCCCTGTAATAGCCCACAAAGGGCTGACAGTATCAATAAATGAAATGAAATGAATGTTCATTTACAGTTATCTCTACTGCATTCAAATCAAAAAGTCACACATGCGGTCGAACAGCGTCTTTCAGAATACCAAGTATTTGTCGAGGACGACTACTGAAGAACAAAAAGGATCGGGCTGCCATTTTTCTTTCCTTTTCGCCAGTGCGTTCTCCCCTTGCTATATAGCCCACAAACTTTGAATTATAGTTTCGAGCACATGCCTATCTCTTGCAGAGGCATCACAATGAAGCTGCTCCAATATGGGCAGCGCTAATTTACAGCAAAATAAAACCCAATTTGAAAACAAAACGCCCCAGCGCTCACTTTGCCTCTTGAACACTTTGACTCGACATTTCCAAACGAACGCAAAGTTATATAAAAGCACAAAACCAATTATTTTTCACCACATAAAAGTTTTGCCAACAGCGCGGCAGCCTTTTCGACCAAAAGCAAGACCACCGTGGTGTGGAGAAGAGAGTGGGCCACGCCTACCTCTAGAAACACGCTCTTTCCGTGCGATTGGGACGGCCGGAGAGAAACCCGCCACGCGCCCGCCATCTCGGAGGCCATGCTACGTTAAACATTTGGTCCTGTGCAGCCACGACACGGCGCGCTGCTCGCTAGTGGCCTACTTCTGCGGCAAATCCCCCAGACCGGCTCGGCACTTGTGATATCTGAGCGCCGTTCTGTTCATACGTGAGTTCTTATTCGCGCAGTTCTCTGCATCACGCTCAGGGTTACGCAAAGCATCATTGTACACGGTCGATCAGCTGACACCACCACCCTTTGCAGTGCGGGAAGAAATGGGGTAGCGAACATTGAGCAGTTTCTATCGGTTGGAAAAGTACTTTGGCTCGGTGTACATTCATTTGATGATCAAGAGTTCATCCAGTGAAAGTAGCACGGGGAGTGCGTCCATACGTCGTATCTTTTCTCAGGCGAGTTCACGGGTTGATCATCCTTCCGCAACCGTCTTGGATTGCACGTGGCGCACGTGGGCCATGGGAATTGTGGTTAGACTGATGCCAGACGCAACAGGTGCGACCAGCGCAACAAGCGTCCGTCGTGGCGGCCCGGCGGCAAGCAGCGCGAAATGCGACATATATACTGCTTTTCGCACCGACGACTTTACCAAGAAAGCCCCCGCTTCTGCCTCTCTTCGTGACGGAGGGACGCCGGGTGCGCTAAAACGTGCATGCGTCAAAGCAATGCAGCGCGGTGTGTGCATGCGAGTGTATGGCGGCAGGCAGATCGGCGCCTGGCATGGCATCGCCAGCGAGACGCGACGAAACGAATGCCGGCGCGTACGCGTACCGGGTCCTTTCGAAGTGTATTGGTGCCTTAAGTGTGACATGTAGTCATGTTTTTACATGACACGCATCTCATCATCACCATGTTTGCACCAGTCACATGCCTTCGTCATCAATTCACGCGACATAATGCAAATTTGGCATATGGGAAGCTAGCGAAATGGCCACGACTGCATCATGAGTGTGGCGTGTAGTCATGTTACATGACGCGCATGTGAAGATTATCACGTTTGGACGTGTCATTTACCTATGTCGTCTGTTCGCGTCACGTAATACTGAACTTGGTATATTTGAGGGCTAATGAAACAGCCGCGAATACATCATGAGCGTAGCATGCTATAGTCATATTGTTACCTACACGCATGTCATGATTATCATGTTTGCACCAGTCATGTACCTTCGTCATCCATTCACGTCCCATAATACCAAATTCGATACATGTGAAGCTAGCGAAAAGGGTGCGAGCGCATGATGCGCGTTGCATGTAATGCTTTTACATGCCGCGCATGTCATGATTTTCAGGTTAAGGTCAGTCGCTTGTTTTCAGCATGCAGTCATGTCATACCAGACCAGTTTCGCAAATCACGTGTGAAAGAAACCACCGCAAGAGCCGCAGGACCATGAAATGTAAATTATGACATACATATCATGATTTTCCTATTATGACTAGTTACTTATGCTCGTCATACAGTCATGTTAGTCCACACCACGTTCGGTATCGATAACATTATCGAAACAACCAGGACACCTAAAAGTCATAGGCGTCCAGATAGATAGATAGATAGATAGATAGATAGATAGATAGATAGATAGATAGATAGATAGATAGATAGATAGATAGATAGATAGATAGATAGATAGATAGATAGATAGATAGATAGATAGATAGATAGATAGATAGATAGATAGATAGATAGATAGATAGATAGATAGATAGATAGATAGATAGATAGATAGATAGATAGATAGATAGATAGATAGATAGATAGATAGATAGATAGATAGATAGATAGATAGATAGATAGATAGATAGATAGATAGATAGATAGACGCGGGCGGCGGACCCTTTCTAGTTCTTCTCTATAACAGCCATACATAACGCTCGCCCGAAGTTCATGGTTACCAGCACGTGCAAGACCAATGTATGTTCAGATGGCGTATTCCATGAGCGAAGGCTGCGGAGCAATTTTTTTTATTTCTGCTGCGAGCCGCACGCGCCCTCCGGTAGCGGCATGTTGTGAGCAGTTTCAAGACCACCTGTGTTTCCATGGTAGGTGTCTATGCCAGCTGTCGCGCAAGACCACTCAGAGATGAGGACGAGACACTGAGAAAAACATCTTCAGCATTTGAACATTCGGCCGTGACTGATTGACCGCGGCCGCTGAGAGAGAGAGAGAAACAACATTTATTCACGCATCTGGCGTGCGGGAAATCACGGGCCACGCAGGGCGCGGGTATTCCCTATCTGAAGACTATGGCTAATAGTCCTATAGTCCCAGGCCCTATACCTTGAGGACGTTGTGCTCCGGCTAGGCGTTGGACACTCGGGCTCCTCCGCTCCCGTTGTCCGGGACGTCGGCTCCCTTTCTCCTCTGCTTTGCCAGGGCCTTCTCAAGCCGCTGGATGGCCCTTCGTTGCGTGGTTGAGTCTTCGGAGCGTATCCATGCTCCCACCTCTTCGGGATACGTGGCGGCCTGGCACTGCCCATTCCCATTGTTCACACCACTGTTACACCTTCCCCACATGATGTGGCAGAGGGTGGCTACTTTACGTTCGCACATGCTACACTTTGCGTCTACAAACATGTCTGGACATACGTGCCAGGCCAATGCTGGCGTTAGCACGCATTCTGTTTGCAGTTGTCGGAGCTTCACTGCTTCCGCACGTGACAGTTTACGATGCCGGGGCAGAAAGGCTCTTGTGGCCTCTCTGTAGGCCACCAGGATCCCTCCGTAGTCGGTGAGGGGATCGAGATCTTCTCGTTCTTCACCGCTGGTTTCGGGGAGACGGGCTGCCGTGGTGTGGCACGTGATGAGATCACGGGCCACAACGTCCACCTCCTCGTTGCGGTTCTCGATCTCGGGAGCCAGTTGTCCCATGTGGGCAGGGAACCATTTGAGGGCGATGCTTGGCCCTGCAGTGGCACCGCGAGCAGCCCGCGAAGCCGTGATGGACCTCACTAACCACTCCGTGCCCCGCCAGACCATGCCTCGGGCAAAATTCTTGATTGCCTGCTTTGAGTCGCTTAGCACCGTGCACGTGCCCGGCCTACCTGTGGCCAGGGCTATCGCCGCCTCCTCTGCCTGGCCGGCTGTTCGAGCGCGCACGGTGCTTGCTGTTAGTAGTTTACCGGTAGTAGCGCTGACCATCACAGCTGCGAAGGCGTTGCATTTTCCCGGATACCTTGCGGCGTCCACGTAGACTGCGCCCTCGTCTCTCTGATGTTGACAAGCCAGCGCCGCTGCTCTTGCTGCTCGCCTGCCCGCATCCCTTTACGGGTCCGTGTTCTTTGGCAGCGGGTAGACGATGATCTTCCTCGCTGCCTTGTCGCTCAGGGAACTTGTTCTTCTAGCTCCCCGTCCGGTCCTACTCCCGGGCGTTCTCCAGGAGGTAGTAATCCCACCCGATCGAGTAATCCTCTGCCCGCGGCTGTGTTGCTCAGGCGGCTCAGCTGCGAAGCTCTCTGGGCCTCGCTGATCTATGAGACCGTGTTGTTTGCTCCAAGAGACAGCAACGCCGTTGTCTTTGTGCCTGGTAGGAGCCCAAGAGCCACCACGTAGGCCTTCCGGATGGCGACGTCGATCTTGGCTTGTTCCACCCCGGTCCAGCGGTGGAATGCCCCCGCATATGCCGCGTAGCTTATAACGAAAGCCTGCAGCAGACGCAGGAGCCCCCTCTCTTTCATGCCCCGGTAGCGGGACGACACTCGCTTGACCAGGCGTGCTGCGACGCCCATCTTGGTTGTGATGTTCTGGACCGCCGTGGCGTTGGTTTGGGTGCCGTCCACGAACATACCCAGGACTCGAAGCCCCGGGACGTGCGGGACCTGCATGCCGTCACTGGTGCGCACGATGATGTTCTCGGCCGCCTATATACTTGCCTTCTTTCTGTGCCTCCCAGGTGGTGGCAGTATGAGTAGCTGTGATTTTTGTGGCGAACACCACAAGCCCATGCCCGAGAGCGCGGACTCCACCGCCGCCTGCAGGCCCACCTAGATGTCTCCGTCGCTTCCACCCGTGGCTCAGATGGTTACGTCGTCGGCATAGAGGCAGTATCGGATCCCCGGGCCCAGCGCCTCCAGACGCCTGGCCACGTCGATCATGACAATGTTAAACAGGAACGGGAAGATGACCGAGCCCTGTGGGCTCCCGACACTGCCCAGCTCTCGTTCTTCGAGCTTCGTTCCTCCCACCTCCAGCCTGGCCGTGCGGCGAGAGAGGAAGTAGCTAACGTGGTTTCCTTCCCTGCGCAAATCCTTCCCAATAAATGAATGTGCGACGCAGCCTGTAAACTACCCTCCCTTCTATGTGAATAGGTGGGAGGCTGCCTCCCCACTCCCGCGAGTGCAGATGCCAGAGTTACAAGGATAATGTAGCGCGCCTAAAGAACGTGCACTTAAAGGGGCTCCGAAACACTTTTTTGAGTCACCATGGAAATATTACACTGGAAAAGCGTATTGCTTCACAAATTCAACGCCGCAAAAATGTTAAGAATCCGTCCAGTTAGAGCGGAGTTTTTATTTGTCACACGCTGAAATTGCATTCTCTCTTCTCTCGCCCCGACGAAAGCGCTGGAAGGTAAAGAGGGAGAAATGGGAGGGGCAAACAAAAAAAAAGCTTCGTGACCTTGACCAATTTTACTTTTTTTAATCGGATACGTGGCTTTTTTAGTGTGATCGCGTGCACACGCGTGGACAAGAGACGGCTTCTCGCGGCGATTTCTGTAAGAACCGCGCGCCATGTTCAAATAATCCAACGGCTGACAGATGGGTCGTCTACGTTTGATTTCTGGGCATAATCTGGGGTTTGTCGAGGTAAGAGGAAGCAATTTTTAGCTGACTTTGTATAATTGATTGTGAACTTGAGGCCACGTGCTGTACTGTAACAATTGCCTTGCGTGTTTTCGGAAGCCTCAACTACCGATCGGCTGCGTTTTTTGACCATGCTCAGAAAGTGTTGCAAGGCCCCTTTAGAGGGACACTAAAACACTTATCTAGAAAAAGCTACAATGTGATAATTTTACGCGGTGAATTCAAAATCAAGCTGAAAATTTGCATAGACTAACGCAACTAGCTTTATTTTGCAGAAAACGAGCAACAGGCATCACGGTGCCATAGCGAGTCTCGCCGCCGCTCATATTTGATCCAAGCTCCATGGTATAACTGTCAGAAAGATGAGAACAGATGACTGCGCTCGCCGGCTGGCAATGCCATGTTTATCTACTAAAATCTGGTAGTTGCTGTAAGTATGGCGAACTGTGAAAGCCAGACCGAGTTCGCTGTATACATCCGTACATGTTCGAGCCAGTCGCCACTTTAAAGCCTGTTTCACATGCGAGCGATTTTGGTCCAAGAGCGGAGCGACAGCCGCCGCGCAAGGCTAAAACAGGTTTTTACCGCGGCGACTGGACGCCCTTGTGAAATTCGCCCGAGTTGGAAAAATTCGCCAGCGGCACAAGCGGCAGAGCGACCAGTGACGTCGTTTGACACGTGATGACGGGGGTGGAGTCGAGAAGTCGACGCACGCGCTGCGAGGAACTCGTTCCACAGAACAACTCCCTCCGACTGAGTTGCAGACGACATCCGCCCTCTCCCCGGCTCACAAATGTTTCGCACTGCTTTCTACAAGTCGCTGATAGAAGTGTTGAAACGATCTCTTCTTTTGGACGTCAAGATGAAGGATTCTCGCAAGAACCATAAGAAGAGCATTCTTTGGGGAGAAATTGCCGAACTCGCATAGTTCCATAAAGTAAACGTCGCGGCTTGAACTGGCCATGTTCACTGGTGAAGTCGAAGTGCAGCTGTTTTCATTTCGTTGCTCTCGACGATGCTTTCGCCGTAGTGACAATCTCGTGCGGTGCCTTTTTAATTTCAATAACATTATTATAACATTATTTTTATTTCAATAACATTATTATGTCGCAGCAATTGTTGCTGGTTTAACAAATGATGACATTTTGTGTCGCGGTGCATAGATGAAAGGCTTCACACGAACGAGAGAGCAAGGACGGCTTCTACGGTAGTGGACTTGAGAAGTAGCATTCCACACAGGTCACTGAAAAGGAATTTCGTGATGTGACTCAACAAAGAAGGGGCGCGAAGCTTCCTGTCATGGTTCGGGAAAATAAGGCACTCATCAGGGGCCTTTATTTTTGTTCTCCCCTTCAACAACACCTCCATTTCTCACTAATACACTGGCTGACTTGTCCGCGTCCTCCGTGACGTTTTTCTTGCAATGAGCAATTGCACCGCAGAGCGCTCAAGTTTGCAGGCTGTCGACAGGTCCTGCCACACTGGCCAGCTGCTCTTCGTGACATTCAGTGCAGGAATGGGCGGCTGGCTAGGCGAAAATTGATGTTGGGTTGCGAGCACAACATACACTGCGTAGATAAGAAGAAGAGCTGTTGATTTCAGGCACCAGGGCAGCAACACATGCCTAGAAACATGCATCTAAATTACATGGTCGAATGCTACCAATTGAATGTCACTATGTTCCGACGGCAAAGGTGTGTTGTGTGAAATGATGTGATACTTCGGCTTTCCTGCTCACCACCGCAGCATTTATGGACGCAAATGCAAGCTCAAGCAAGAATCGCTGCGTAGTCCCTTACCTGCGCCGCGCACAAGTGTATATACAGCAGTCAAAGAACCGGGACAATGAGCGTATCACGTATATTATGCTACCTGCCGTTGATGAAACTCTTCATCCTGGAGTGCTTTACTCAATTATTGAAAAATCTAAGAGGCTTACTCTCTAGGGTGGAAGCATACGAATTAGAGCACCAGAACATATGTAGACCATTCAGAAAACCCCAATGAAGGATGTGTTCGCATGAGCCAAAGGGTGACCACAAACACTGTCGAAGCTTACTACTTAGAGTTTTTATAAAAACTCTTATTTTGACTCGAGCGAACAGGTACAAAAATTTATGCATAAATTTTGCGAGTTGTGTATGCTGGGCTGACAGAAACCTCGTTCAGTGTCCCAATGTTAAATCGCTGAAAGCAAAAGCAATAAATTGGAGAAACATGGGAAGTGCTGCGCAAAACGCGCTCGCAGTTCTTAAGCATTCACCTAGCTGAACAGCTGTATAATAAAACCATACAAGCAAACTCTTTTTTTTTTGCTTCTCCATGGTCAGTTATATCAGTTATATGAGCGTGCAACAAGAATCATACGTGAAAAAGCCAGGACAAAACAAAAAGCAACTGCAAACGTTGCTTATTTGTTGTAAGATACATGTTAAAACTAGTTCAATCAGTGTACAGACGCGTGAAAGTCGAGCGGCTAGTGATGATGAACCTCGTAGCACGGGGCGCCGAAGGAAGGACACTTGGAGGAGAGCGCGGTTTTCAGATACCACTGAAAACAGCAGTCAACCGGCGGATTCCGCGGACAACACTGCCCGCTAGAGCGGCAGGCATTGCGGAAGGGCATCGGTAGCAGCGGCGCATGTCAAACGAACGCGCGTCCGCGCGTCCTCCCACCGCTAATCGCTGCGACCGCCGCCGCTCGTTCGCTCGCATGTGAAACAGGCTTAAGGGCGACGACTGAAGCGGCACAGGAAAGCGGGTCCCACCCAGCAATCTTCACCCGCATCGGAAAAAGAGGCTGGTACGTATAGGATGCACGCCACTGCTTAACTTCGCTGTAATAAACTGTTACGAATGATACGCTTATCAGTGGATATCAAATTCAATAAGTTGCAGCAGCATCAGCCCTCGCTTTTAGCCGCGTATGGCATGGTCCGCGCTAGGTTCGGCAGAGTGGTTTTTTGGGCGAGTTGGTTCATTCTTAACGAGCTAATGGCACGTGTGTTTTGTTCATTCCTAACAAGCTTATGGCGCTTCAGGCGCATGTTTTTTTTTTTTTTTGTTCGCGCCGTAAGCTAGGTTCGGGCAGCGTGCAGAAACATCAGCTGTTCGTAGATTTCGCAGATCAGAGTGCAGAGTTGCTAATGCCATCAGTATTGTACTTCGCAGCGGGCAAGGCACACGCGATGAGTTGGTATGCTACCCCGAGAAAAGAGAAATAAATGAGCCAGACGACTGCTGGTCTTGCCGCAGTGGTGACATGTGCTCTGAACTGCGTTGAAAAATTGCGCAATAATAGTTTGGCTCATCCACTGCAGTTTTCATTTTTTTTGTAATGCCGCCACTTTTTTAAGATTCTGCTAAATACTACAGTGATGATGTGTTAAATGTAAATGGTTTATTAGCTGCGCTGAAGGCATGCGATGGTCGTGTAAAGCAGCTGATTTCTAGTATGCGTATGGTATCTTTGTACACGTGTTTTCGAAATAGGTGCTAATGAATCGCTTTTCTTTCTTCCCTGTAAGTGCACTGACAGCTGCTGTAACTACTGCATTTGGGAGCTTTTTGACGTACCTTGCAATTATTACTAATACACCATTATGTCAGCAAAATAAATTACAAAGTAAAACACACCATGTTTGGCAGGGTTCATTATAAGACACGCCACAGCCTCACCCCAAGTTGCTTCGGGGCGAGGCTGCTGCGCCGTTGAGGAGCGCCATTCTTTGTACAGGCTTGGTCCCGCTGACTGCTTCCATTGTACTGAAGCACAACAAGTTGTCTTGGCAAAAAGTTTCATTTCGTGAGGGAACACATAAAGAAAAGTAGCATCTGATTTCTGCAGCTTTAAGGATACCGTTACCTTCATTCGGCCCAATTAACAATGAATCAAAGTTGACATACTCAATATAAATGCAACACTAAATTACGTGGATTTACAATGGCTGTTACTGTTCTTGTACGAAAACGAATGGCAGAACGTTTGACGCAGTTGGACGTTTCCATTTACAGGAAGAGTGTCGACGAAACAACATGTATATAAATGGTGAACTACACTGCTTGAGGGATATTGTCTTCATATCTTGCCTTTATACTAGCATTTGGGTAGTGGTATAAATTGGGTGAAAAATGAAGTAGCAGGCTGTCAAACGCCTCAAGTCCCAATTTTGGTATTTTGTGGAAAGTTGTGGCATGTGTTTAGGTAGCTCTCGCAGTTGCCATTTCCCTCTGTTTCTGCAGTGCCGCAGAGTCTGGAAAAAAGCATGGTTTTATCATTGAGATAGCATCTTGAGTATGGTAATAAAAGTACGGTAAACACATACTGTAGCAGCTACTTTTTCTTTAACAAAAAAACCAAAAAATCAGCCCCTAGAACCCAAGAGATCAATTGTAGGACTGACTTTTGAACATGAACCTTCAGCATCACTTTACACCTAATTAAGCCCCGTTTCTCTCATCAAAACAGCTATTTTTTATGAGCATCAATAGAGACAGGACAATGTTTCTTTACAGTGTTTCAATATTTTATTTTGCTTTCGTTCACACCCGTCTTAATTGCATGTTTTCATAAGGATGTGTAAACAAGCATATCGGTTTGTTAGTCGAACGCATTGAAGGTCAATCAACTGGCATCCCAATAAAAAATTCACATAGTTTTTCCACTTCAGACTATTTTTAGCAGCTACACCATAAATAAAAATTTTTCTAGATCTTACACTCTTAAATGTTGTGTCCGTTTATTTATTTAGGACCACTTTTTCAACAATACATTAGTAGTGCTTCTTATATATAAAGGTTGAATGTGTAAGGCCCAAGTCTCACTGCTTTATAACTGCTCACCTTTTTTAGCCATTCTCTCGACTCAACGTCACCACGTAGACACGAATAAAACAACAAGTGCTTACCAATTTTTTTTAATCTGGTTCGGAAGAGACTTCCACTTTGAAACGATGAGTTTCTGTTTTCATCACTAGAAGCTGCTACCCAAAGATATGGTTAGTAACGAAGGCGACAATATTTTATCCACGGTATAGGAGCTCCCTGCATTCTCTCTGTTTTGATGTAGTCTGCAGTTCTTTGTTGACTCCTGAAAGGCACATTTAAAACAGGCAATGGGACAATTCATTTTTAAAAAGTCACCACAACTAAGCCTCTATGAATCATTAAAGAATTTATTAAGGTACCTCTCGCCATATCATCTATTGTCTACTGAAATGGCGCTCTTCGGTCATCAATTGGCCCTTGCGCCATAAAACACCATTCATCATCACCAGCCTTTTGCCATATGCCAGACATTATACTCGTGACTGATTTTTCTCGTGTTTTTGCGTTGAAACATTTCACTTGAGCATATCGGTTCATGACGAGAACAGACGCTTCAATATTTCTATTCTACAGAAAACCAAGGCAGCGTTGTAGCCCAGTAAGCTCGACGCGACAGCTGCCCCCCACCTCACTGGACTGCTAATTTAGTACGCACTTTTATGATGAACATTCCAGAAAGTAATCAACACAAGCTCGTTAAGGGTCTCTAAAAGGGTTTTTTCACATTCCGTTTTGATTAGACTACTACTAGAGCAAATCATTGGCACATTAATTCAATCCAAACATCCATTAATGAAGGAGCTTCGAGTAATATATAAGTACCCTCCTTCTCGGCTTCGCCTTTCACTCTCAACTGCCCTCAACTCTTCTTTGGAGCGCTCGGGTGTAAGCTCCGCCTTCACGGGGCCTGCGTCACGATGCGACGTGAGAGAATGCTTGCGTGGCATTGTGTGATTTACTGTGCTGTGCGTTTCAGCACAGCCAATCAGATCAGATGGAAATGATGACTTCAATGAGGCGGAGTGTGTCGCTTGGTGTATGAGCGGTTGAAAATGCGTTTGGCCGAGTCACAGCATTGTGCAGTGACGTGGAGTGATTCGCAGCTTTAAAGCATTGTAACAAATTACACAGTTAATGCAGAGAGCTCAAATTGGTCTCTAAGTTATTCATAGAACTTTGTCTACGGGCCCAACCTGTTTGCAAAAAATCGTCGAAATCGTTTCATGGTCCCTTTAATAGGTATTAGTACAGTCGTAACACATCTGCACGACCTCCAATTGCAGTACTTTGTTTCCTCTCCACGTTCACAAAGGAACGATATGCCATACTTCGCACTATAACTAGGCGAATCAGCTCACCCATCCCTAGCAAGCTTCACTTTTCGCTTCTCAGCACCAAAAAGCAAAAGTTCTTGCTCCACTTGACAGACTTGAATGAATGAAGAATGAAGACCGTTTGAGTGAAATGATTACTTCTCGTAAAAACAAAAAAAGATTTCTTCAACTGCCTTGCGCACTTTGCCAATGGCAGACCACAGGTGGATGCTGTGAATGTTGAAAAACGTCCACTCATTCACAATCGGCGCCCCATCATCGAAAGCATTCTGAGAGAAACTGTTGGGTTGTCTGACGGAAACAGCACTGCTGCACTAAGTTGCAAGCTGAGCACTGGCTGCTGTTTCTACACACCTTGATTGTGTCAGTAGAACGCATGGCCTAACCGGCACTGGCCCTTAGCCTCCACTAATGTTCTGTCGTATGCGAATGTCACTGCACGAAGAGCGATGCAGATGCTGCATCGCTCACAGTCAGGAGCCCACAGTCAGGAGATCATGAATGCATTTTTTTTTTGAACGATGAAAATTCTGCTTTCTTGGCCAGATGTTTGTGTTTGGGCAGTTCTTGTGTGAGAAAAAGCACATTCTGACTATTTCTCAAATACAGCTACACTGTTTCACTTCGCTTCACTTCACTTTTTATCTCCTTAAGGGCCCCCTTAAGGGAGGTATGACATAAGGGGTGGGGTTACAATTGGGCGACATACATACATAATGATAATACACAATTATACATACAAAAAATTATACGTAAACAATACATATACATTTGTAATTATGCACATCAACCAGATATTCATATAATTGGTAGCCACATATAAACATAAGAGTACATTAGTGCTTACGCTTCTCAGCAAATGATGATGGGCAGGTGTTATCAGCGATAGAACGGGGCAGGCTGTTCCACTCAGTCGATGAACGGCAGGAAAAGGAGGCCGAGAAGGTAGTAGTGCGGCTGCGTGGACAGGTTACTTGTAAGTGATGCCCAGTACGAACAGAGAGGCGTGGGTGTGGGGCCAATATGTATGGTGTCTGATGAAGCGAGCTCTAATAGAACTTGTGAAAAAAGATTAATGAATCAATGCGGCACCGGGATGACAATGAATCTAAGCCGGATCGTGCCTTCAGTAGTGATACGCTTGTGTGATGTGAGTACGATGAATGAATGAATCTTGCCGCGCGATTTTGGACTGCTTCGAGTGCATCGATAAGGTATGCTTGATGTGGGGACCATATCGGGGATGCGTACTCAAGTTTCAGACGTAGAAGTGTTTTAAATGCTAGTAGTTAGACGTGAGAGGGTGCATGACGTAAATGGCGTTTTATGTATCACAAGGTTCGGTTAGCTGAAGCATTAATGCGCGACACATGAACAGACCCATCTAAATTGTATAAAAGGGTAACACCAAGGTACTAAATGAGTTTACTTTTTCTAGGGGAGTATTGCTGATGTAATAGAGCATATAGGAGGGCTGATGGCGGCGGGTGAAACAAATTACTTTACATTTATATGGGTTAAGGGTCATTAGCCAGTCCTTACACCAGCGTTGTACTTTGTTAAGGTCGTCTTGCAGGGCACTGTGGTCAAAGTCGTTATTATTTGTGCTATATATGGCACAGTCGTCGGCAAACAGACGGATATGAGAAGAGACATGAATGGGAAGGTTGTGAATGTAAACAAGGAAGAGTAGAGGACCCAGGACACTTCTTTGCGGGGCGCCAGACGTAGCGGGGAGAGGTGCACATGTATGATTATTGGCATGCACTGACTGATGACGGTTAGAGAGAAATTCAGCAATCCAGTTTAGAATTGTCGGGGGCAAGTTCAAATGGGATATATTTAGCAATAGCCGTTTATGAGGTAACTTGTCAAATGCTTTGGCATAATCGAGAAAAATAGTGTCAACCTGAGTGTTTCTGTCGAGGTTAATGTGCAAGTTATGGGTGAAGATGACAAGTTACGTGTCACATGATAAGCCTTTGCGAAAGCCATGTTGGGCAGGGTGAAAGAAGTTAGCGGTGTCTAGGAAGCGCATGATTTGGGTGTAGATTACATGTTCCATTATCCTGCAGGGTACACTTATAAGAGAGATTGGATGGTAGTTAAGAGGTGAATTTTTATTTCCTGATTTGTAAACCAGAACGACCTGCCCGCTCTTCCAATCGATGGTAATACTGGAGGATAATAAAGACTCGGCGAATATTAGTTTCAAGTAAAATGCGCACACATGTTTTGTATTTTTTAACAGTTTAGAATTGAGACCATCTACCCCGGGTGCTGATAATAAGTTTAGTTTTCCGATTCTTAGCAATATGCCATTTTCGCTGAATTCGATGGGTGCCATGACAGAGTGTAAACGTTCAGGCGGTGACGGACAAGGAGTGGCAAGTTCAGTAGTAAAGACAGATGAAAACGTGCCCCGCCGCGGTGGTCTAGTGGCTAAGGTACTCGGCTGCTGACCTGCAGGGCGCGGGTTTGAATCCCAGCTGCGGCGGCTGCATTTCCGATTGAGGCGAAAATGTTGTAGGCCCGTGTGCTCAGATTTGGGTGCACGTTAAAGAACCTCAGGTGGTCTAAATTTCCGGAGCCCTCCACTACGGCGTCTCTCATAATCATATAGTGGTTTTGGAACGTTAAACCCCACATATCAATCAACAGATGAAAACGTGACGTTTAACGCATTGGCACACTGTTGGTCAGTGATCATTATGTCATTATTATCTGTGAGGATGATAGTTTCAGGTAACTTGGGTTGCAAGATTCGCCATAATTTCAGGGGGTTGTTATCTAGTACACTAAGTACGGTATCGTGAAAGAAGGAACATTTTTCGCGACTAACAGCTAAGAGGTAGTCTATCTCTGCCTCATAATATTTGCCCCATGTTACAGGGGAATTGTGTTGCTTTGTGGAGCAAAATAGCCTTTTCTGGTTTTTTAGGGTTCTTAACTTTTTTTGTGAACCATGGTTTGTGATGATTGGCGTGGACAGTTACAACAGGAATATGTTTAGAAGCAAGTTCAGTAAGTTTGCTATGAAATATCGACCAATTATCTTGAAGTGTGCGGTTGTGGAATTCGGAACAGTAGATAGGGTAGAAGGAGGTAAGTTCGTTGTTGATCACATCGTAGTTACCTTTGTCATACAAGCGTATTGCTTTATCCCATGATTCTCGTTTCGGAAAGGCAAAAACAAAAGTGGCATGAATCACTTTATGGTCACTAATTTCTTTCAGCGGAGGGATTGAAGATAAACTGGAAGGATTGTTAGGTCAAATGGGATCTAGAATGGTGGCTGAGTCCTGTGTGACGCGCGTATTTTCCGACACAAGCTGAGTCAAGGTATAACTGAAGCGAACATCAAGAAAACTGTTTTCGACTTGGCATATGGATGACGGTGGATTGTCGTTGCATTTATTATGAGGCAAATTAAAGTCTCCGAATAGCAAAACTAGCGCTTTGGCGTATTTTTTTGTTAGTGTATCTAGCACTCAGTTCAGTTTATCAGTGAATTCGCCATTTGCTCGACGGGGATGGTAGCACACACCAAGTAAGATAACTTGCGGAGTTAAACGAAAGAGCAACCATAACATTTCAAGGCCACTTGGTTTTGCAACAACAGAACAGGGCAACGTATCCTTAACAGCGATGAGTACTCCGCCACCCCCGTAATGCTGATGGTCGTTGTGGAAGACATTGAAGCCGGGTACATTATCAAGGACCTCCGCATCATAAATACCATCTGTTAACCATGTTTCGGTGAGTATTAATGAGCTACACCCGGATAAAAGGACAACGCTAGATATAATGTCACGTTTGGGTAAGAAACTTCGTTTGTTAGTATAGATTGTTGAGAAAATAGTGGTAGGGCTAGGCGACGTTGTCGGACGTCGGGTTGTTTGACCCAGCCATAGGGATTGCTATTTGGACTCTTTTACGCATTTTGTACTTTCGTCGTAGATGTACTTTGTTGAACCTATGAACAATGTTTTGTAGCGCAGTGAAAAAGAGACTGATTTGCTTCTGGCAAATGCAACAAGATGTTTACGCGCGTTTTGCACGGGGTGAGCAAAATCTTCGCCGATTCTATAATTTGTGACTTTTATTTTGCGGCCATTGGACAAGACTTTTTCTTTTATCTTAAACAAAGAAAATGTCATTATTATGGGGCGGTTGCGACTATTGCAGTGGTGGCTGAGATGATGCGTGCGCTCGATATGCTCCGAGTTCAGGGTTATGTCCAAGTGATCTGCGCAGAACCGAATGACTTTTTCTTCTACTAGACCAGCAGATTCAGATGGACCAGGGTCGGAGATCCCTAAGAAGATTAAGTTGTTTCTACGGGCCCGGTTTTCAGCGTCGTCGATTCACGATTCCATATCAGAGATAGCTCGCATCGTCTCGGAAGCGTTCGCTTGAACTGATTCGACCTGTCACTGCAGGGATTCTATGTTTCGGCAGTGGTTCTCGACGGAGTTCATCTTTTTGGTAAGCTCAGATATTGTGCTATTGGTTTCGACCAGCTCGCTTTTCAGACCTTTAATCTCGGTCGTTAGTTGAGATTGTCCGGCTGATAACTTCTGCAATTCGGTTAGGATAGTGTTAAGATCGGGACCAGGGTTCCTTTCAACAGGGCCAGGGTTACTTTCATCGTCACCCGAGAGCAGTAACAAGAGGTGCGAGACACGAACACACTCTATACGACAATCGAAAGCAAACACTGGGGGCTCGGTAGCAGTACCAAAAGGTAGTCGCTTGATTTTTATTATTTTTTTTTTTGCAAAAAGGCTGTCCGAAGGACTAACCTGCATGTTGAAAAGAAGTGGCTTAGTCGACTGTTTCGTGGCACAGCCACCGAGCCCACAGGTGGGCGCCCGAAGATGTTGCTCTTTTAAAGCCGATCCGGTGGTTGACGCTAGTGACGTAGGCAGCTTCCATGACGCAGTGGTGCTAAGGCTCACGCCAGGTGTCGCCAATGGAAGCGGAGGTGTGGCTGGAATCGCTTGACAAAGGACAACCGGTGCGTAGCCAGTGCGCTGATCAACGCAAGATGAAGGTACGTGCGGGACGGTTGAAATGGTAGCGGGCAGGGCAGCACAGATGACAGCAAAAGCAAACACCTGCATGTTGAAAAGAAGTGGCTTAGTCGACTGTTTCGTGGCACAGCCACCGAGCCCACAGTTTATGGCAAAGTATTCTAGTATACAAAACTAAGTAGCACAGCACTTCAGGACACATGATTCATCAAGGTCATTGAAAGGGTTGCGATCAGCATCCTGATCTTAAAGGATCCTGATTGTTACAGGAGAAGTCATCAGGAATTAGGTGCTGACACTCCTCTTCCTGCATGCTCGCATTGTCACGGGGCTTGACGTGGCCGAAGACAGGAGACTGTATGTTGAGATCAAACTGTTTATTTGGGCGATCTGTGCCCGGTAAATAGAAAGTCAGATTACAGTGGCAGGCTTCCACTGATAGCGGTGAACGGAGCGTCGGCCATCGACCAACTGACAAGTGGCGAAGCGCGTCGGCATTTATACCCTTGCCATCGAATATCGCTAGCGGCGACGTAAGTTCCAGAATAATCTGTAATGATCATGAAGTGAGCATGATTTAAAAAAAACAATCTACTGCGGCCTCGAAGCTTTTCGAACATCGTAGGCACGGTTTGCGCTCAACGTAGTGTATCGCGGTGATAGCAGAACTTGAGGAAAGGAACGTGGCATTGCCCCGCTCTGAAAAATGCATTGCATCGATGCTTTAACAAAAGACGAAGGTGCGATAATAAAGACTCTAAACAATAAGTAGAAGTAATAAAGCACAGCAACGACAACAAAATACAATCCTCCGGGCCACGCATGAAATGGCTTGAGGCGCACGACATGGACGTCTTCAGGTCGAGCACGGCGCCATTGAGAGTTCGTAATGCCGTCGGGAACAACCTCGTAGTCGAGTGGGCCCAGACGCCAAACTACTCTGTATGGTCCGAAGTACCGTCGTAGAAGTTTTTCATTTAGTCCACGTCGGCTTGTTGGCGTCCATACCCAGACACGGTCACCGGGCTGGTACTCCATGAAGCTTCGTCGAAAATTTAACGGCGCTTGTCGACTGCCTGCTGATTCTTGATGCTCAGGCGGGTGAGTTGGCGAGCTTCTCTGCGCGCTGAAGGTAGACGGTGACGTCGAGGTCTCCTTCATCAGCGACGTTTGGCACCATGACGTCGAGCATCGTTGTCCAGTTCCTTCAGAAGACCTACTTGTACGGCGTCATCTGCGTCGTTTCTTGTACGGCGGTGTTGTATGCGAAGGTTACGTATGGAAGGATGGCATCCCACGTCTTGTGTTCGACATCGACGTACATGGCCAACTACTCGGCGATTGCCTTGCTTAGCCGTTCAGTGAGGCCGTTGCTCTGTGGGTGGTACGCTGTCGTCCGGCGGTTGCTTGTCTGGCTGTATGCCAATATCGCTTGAGTTAACTCAGCAGTGAAGGCGGTACCTCTGTCAGTAATGAGGACCTCTGGTTCTTCATGCCGCAGGACGATGTCTTCAACGAATAACTTCGCTACCTTGGTAGCACTGCCTCTAGGTAGGGCCCTTTGTTTCGGCGTAACGGGGGAGGTAGTCGGTGGTAACAACGATTCATTATTTCCCGCAAGTCGACGTAAGAAACGGGCCCAGTAGGTCCATACCGTTTCGCTAGAGCGGTCGGGGAGGTTGTTCGATTGGCTGAAGGTAGCCTGCTGGTCTTGTCGGCAGTATTTTTGGTCGGTGACAGTCTCGGCATGTCCTGACGTAACGAGTGACATCGGCGGCAAGTCGTGGCCAGTAGTACTTTTTCTGTGTTCTTAAGAGGATGTACTGGAATTACCAAAGTGCCCAGTCGTCGGGTCGTCGTGTAGGGCCTTAAAGACTTCTGGTCTCACTGCTGAGGGGACCACGAGAAGTTGTTTAGCTCGAAGAGGCGAAAAGTTCGTTTTTAGGAGAACTACGTTTGGCAGGAAGAACGACGCCAGTTCTCTCTTTAATACCTTCGAAACAGTGGCACTTTCACCCTCGAGGAAGTGCGCAAGGCTCTTGAATTAAGAGTCAGGTCGTTGTCGCTCGGCGAAGTCATCGGCACTTATGTTTACCAAAAAGCAGTCACCATAAGGGTCATCCGGTGAAGGTTTTTCCACGGAGGCACGATACAGACAGTCGGCGTCAGAGCGTTTTCTCCCACACTTGTAAACGACGGTAACGTCGAATTCCTGAAATCTCAGGCTCCACCGCGCGAGGAAGTTAGCTAGCCAGCACAAGACATGATGGTCGCTTACAACTTTGAAAGGCCTGCCATAAAGCTAGGGGCGGAACTTTGATATAGCCCATGTGATGGCAAGGCACTTCTTTTCTGTTGTAGAATAGCTGGACTCTGCCTTTGAGAGTGACCGGCTAGCATAACTGATAACTCTTTCCAGTCCCGTCTTATTTCTGCAGAACTACACCGAGTCTTACGCTGCTTGCCTCGGTGTGTATTTCCGTCTCATTGGACTCGTCGAAATGTTCGAGTAATGGAGTTCCTGAAATGCTTGCTTCTGTAGTGTTTCCTACTTTAACTCCCCGACGTGCAATGAAATGCGTGAAGGAAGAGAAATGTAAGGTGTGTGACGAAGTGATCTATTGTGGAACTTGTGATATAATGATAAGCTCATGATAAGACGACGAGGAGTCATCGATTGAAACCCAAAATATGCAATTAAAGATCAAACTTTGATGGCGTATGAGAATGATGAATGATTATTTTTTATTTTTATTTTTTATTTAGAACATACTGCAGACCACGACGTGGTCCTTGCAGGACGAGCATACATAATTGTACACAAAACTAAAGCACACATATGTATATACATACACAAATAAACATACAAATCTATATCCATATACATACACATACTCTATATATACACACATATATATAGACAATATACACACGTATACAGACATACATACATACATACACACACACACACACACACACACACACACACACACATATATATATATATATATATATATATATATATATATATATATATATATATATATATATATATATATATATATATATATATAATTGCCCATACAAACATATTCAAAAGAACTTTACAAAATTGTGATAGTATGCACATAAAGAAAGGTACAGAAAAGTACATGTCACCCATCGTCACAAGTTGTATGGTGCGGGCAGAGAATTCCATTCTGAAATAGTCCGTGGAAAAAAGGAAAACTTATATGTGTCTGTCCTAGCATAGATAGGTGTTAATGCATCAGAGTGATGGTGCCCTGTTTGCCTTGTAGAAAGAGGGCCTACATAAAGCGAAGAGTTGAGGGTGAATTTCTGGTCAAGTAGATTATGGAAAAAATCAAAGCGGTACTTCTGTCTTCTTGATTCAAGAGAAGGAATCTCATTAGCCAACATTAGCTGTGACGGGGAGTCCGAACGTTTGTATTTAGAATAAATAAAACGAACCGACTTTCTTTGTATTCTCTCAAGTTTGTTGATATTGAGCTTAGTATACGGGTCCCATGCTACGCAGGCATATTCTAGTTTTGGACGGGTATATGTTAGGTAGGCGAGTAACTTAACGTTTTAAGGAGAATTTCTAAGTTTGTGTCGCAGGTAAGCTAGTTTGCGGAATGCAGCAGAGCATGTGTTCTCTACATCAAGGTTCCAAGAGAAATTGGCAGTGAAGGTTACGCCAAGGTATTTGTAGCTATCAACTTGTTTTAATGGGACAGACCCCATTTTGTACAGTTCATCGAGGGGATTCTTTTTATGCGTTATGCGAAGAGAGACTGTTTTGTCGGTATTTGCAGCCATGCCCCATTTTTTGCACCACAAGGATATGTTATTCAAGCTGAAATCTAGTTCCTTCTTATCATCCACAGATTTAATTGTACGAAACACAACGCAGTCGTCTGCAAACAGTTTTATTTGTGTTCCAGGTGTGACGACGGTGACGATGTCATTAATATATAAAAGAAAGAGTAATAGACCCAAGACACTGCCCTGGGGCACACCTGAAGTAACTGGTGGACAGCCCGAGTTGTGTCCATCAACTGAAACATACTGTTTACGGTTATTCAGATAGTCTGCGATCCAGGAAATCAAGATATCAGGAAGCTTAATGTTTCTTAGCTTTAGAATTAATTTTTCGTGAATGACCCTATCGAAAGCTTTACTAAAATCCAAAAATACAGCATCAATTTCACCGTTAGCATCGAAAGCTTTAGCAAATGAATCGATTACTATAACTAATTGTGTGATAGTCGAGCAGCCTTTTCTGAAGCCATGTTGACCAGTGGTTAGTATCGACTTTTCTTCCAAGAATTCATTAATGCGACTTGCGATTATGTGCTCGAAAATTTTGCAGCATGATGACGTCAGTGATATGGGGCGGTAATTCTGTATAAACAATCGATCGCCTTTCTTAAAGACTGGAACAACTCGAGCCATCCACCAATCACTAGGTACTTTTGCACATAGCAAAGATTCACTGAATAACACAACCACGAATTTAGCAATAGTTTCGGCGTAAGGAACACATTTCGGATGTCGTCAGGGCCAGGAGTTGTTTTGGTTTTTAAGTTTAACAACATAGACACAATGCCATTGTATGATATGAAGTTCGCCTCATGGCGTTGAAACACTACAGAGTCTAAAGATAACCCTGAACTACTACTGGTAAATACGCTATGAAAATAATCGTTAAAATGTTGTGCGATAGCATTCAAGTTGTTAACAATGGTTTCAATAATTGTGATTTCCGTGACAGACTTCTTGCTTTCGCTTAGGTATTCCCAAAACTTATCCGGCGCGTTCTTTATAAAGTTCGGCAATGTTGCACTGAAATATAGGTCTTTCGAATAACGTACAGCGCATGCTAGCTTGTCTTGCAGTTCACTGATAACATCTGCACGCGCACTAATAATCCCCGTACGCGCATGTTTCTTCTTTATTCGTTTGATTTTGCGCTTCAATTGAATTATGCCACGCGTCATCCATGGTGTACTTTTATTGACTTTTTTAGATTTAGTAGGTATGAATGTATCTATGCAATGCTTGCACATTGTAGTAAAGCTTGCCCACAGAGCACTCACTTCACCGCCATTGTCAGAAAAGCCCGTAAGACAAGTTTCCATGTAGTCAACGACGCTGGCGTCATCAGCTCTCGAATAATCTTTAATAGATATGGTTTTGGGAGTTTTACGAACAGCATTCTTGACAATGTGTACAGAAACCGCAACAAGGAAATGATCTGACAAATTATCCTCAATTGACACAATATGCTCAGTAAAAGCATGGTTCAGAAATACAACATCTAACACAGAACAGGACGACCCTTGCACACGCGTGGGTTCATTAACCACTTGGATTAGATCATGTGTCAGCATAATGTCGAAAATAATGTTAGCGTTTTTCATCACTCTTATCGTTTGCTTGGAGAAGCTCGCAATTGACACCAGGCAGGTTCAGATCACCAATCAATAAAATTTCTTATTCTGGTAAGAAGACATGTGCTTTTGAAGTTTAATCAAATAAGCTGGAGTTGCGTCAGTACAACACGAAGCAATGGCCCCAGCATGATAACTTGACGCATAGGCACTCCAGGTCGGGAGTGTCACCGATAAGCGTCGCATCTATCTGATCTTTCACTAGAACGGCCACACCCCCGCTTCTGTGCATTCTATCTTTGCGAAACACTTTGTAAATGGGTGGAAAGACTAGTTCATTTGTTATATCACTACGTAACCAAGTTTCTGTTATGATTGCAATGTGTGGATCATGCCGTAGCAGTTGAATTTCAAGTATATCTGTCTTGTTTACTACGCTACGAGCGTTGAAATTGACGATACGCAGGTGTTTTTCTGTGGCTGAAATCGAATTTATGTAGAATGAACGGTTGATTTCTAAACACGCAATCTTTAAAACATTGCCTTGGCAGTCGGAGAAACTAGCGTCTACCTTAGCTTTTGCGCGTGACGACGGGTCATTGGCCGGCGTGAATTTTCTTCGTCGTTTTTTTTGAGCAGCAACTCTATCATTTGTTTCCTCATTCCAAACATATGCCACTTTATTGATGTACAATTTGTCAAAAGCTAAGGAAACTTTGTCCCCTCTCTCCCGGTTTTCCTTCGCACTTGCCCAAAACTTCCGCCTAACTTCACGAACTTTCTGCGAATAGTCCTCACTTA
The DNA here is from genome assembly GCF_043290135.1 of Rhipicephalus microplus. Classification (NCBI taxonomy): domain Eukaryota; kingdom Metazoa; phylum Arthropoda; class Arachnida; order Ixodida; family Ixodidae; genus Rhipicephalus; species Rhipicephalus microplus. The sequence goes on along the minus strand of NC_134701.1, from coordinate 16,920,085 downwards.
TTGATATAGGAGAGTTCTTCAGTTAGTGGCATTGTTTAAAAATTAATGTTTTATCTCTCGTATCGAGCAGTCTCAGGATGGCCAGTCATTTCTTATTCGGAGATGGACGACCTAATCGGTGAATTCGTTCTATCGCTACTGGTTCCAGTTCGAGAAGGTCTTGAAAGATACCTTTATTTACGGCTGTTCACAGGGATCCACCGTGTTCACCCTCTGGTTCTGGTAGCCCAAAAATGACCAAATTAGGTCTTCTACTGCGGTTCTCTACATCTTCTATCTTCCTTTCAAGCGTTAGAACAACTTGGTTCATATGCGTGAGCCGGTCCTGACATGAAGTGACTTTTTCTTCAAGGTTTGACAAAGCGTCCACCTTTTTTTCAATTTCTACCAGGCGGTTTTCCTTTATATCTTTAATATCAGCTGCGATTTCTCTAAGCTGCTTTAATATTAGTGCAGTGTCAGGACCGAGGTTAGTTTCAATGTCCCTTCCTAAAAGAAGTAATTTTCTGAGACAGATAACAGCAATATCAAGCAGGCAACACAGCCATGGGCACGGCAGCACTAGCAGAAAAGGATCGCTTGAACGGAAACACTTGCCGTAACATTTCCCCACCTGCACAGCAAAAAGCAGAGGTTTGTCAGCGAACCGCATTCTTTCGGTGCCGCCGTGCCCAGTGGTAGCGCATTCCAAAGGATGGCCCTTTATACTGGTTCCGCATGGTGTCGCTCCATGCGAAGGTTGCGTGCCGGCTTCTGCGCTTGGTGACGTAGAATGAAGTGGTGGTCTGATGGGCGGTGTCAAACGCTGATGCCCAGCGTCATGACTGTAGAAATCCCCGGACTGATGCCTAGCCGCCTCGACAATGGTATGCTCACTGACGTACGCAGTGCGCAGGAAGCCGAGAACTGCACAGCAAAAAGCAGAGGTTTGTCAGCGAACCGCATTCTTTCGGTGCCGCCGTGCCCAGTCACCCCCTCGGGGTGCCTGCGCCGGTAGGCGTTTGGTGTGTAGCGACACCACGGACCCGAGCTAACGGGGGAGTTTCTACTCCCTCCCACGCCTAGCCGTGTGTGGCTTTGCGGTGTCCGGGGAAAAGGGGATCCGGGGGGGGGGGGGGGGGTTGAGCCGACGCTGGGTGATTGCACTCTTTAAAAAAATGGAGTGACGTTCTCTCCATTTAGGGAGAAACGGCGATGTCCCCAACGTTCGTCTTTAAATAAAGAAACGTTGCTCCCTTATCCACGGAGAAACACGTTCCTCCTTACGAAAATCAACATGGCTGCGCCCCGGCGAAGAGAGTAGGCTTAGCAAATGCAACGATTCTCGACTGATAAGGAGTACACGGCACTGAAAGTTACAAAAAACGGTCCCGCTGAGCTTGATATTGCACGAAATTATTATAAAAACAAGCAGACGAACCTGTGGCGGTGAACACATCGCGAAAGAGAACGACGGAGCAAGTACGCTTCGTTCGGTCAGCGAAGCCACGTTCACTCCGATAGACACGGATATATACTGCAGAGCCCTCACCTGAAGAGTGCATGCTAGGCTTGATGTATTTATTTCTCGCAGATTCACATAGTGTAGCGAGGTTATCCATGCGTTTACGGGTCCACAGGTCACGAGATGTGCCTCCAAACTGTAGACACGATCGCAGCGAAACCATTCCGACTCAGTATTGCAGCTTTGATAGACAGATGTTCAACGTTATATAAGTAGCTGGAGGTGTCAGAGCGTCATAACCGTGAAGTAGGTGGTAGCTGGCGCCATCTGGAGAGACTAAAGAAAACTAAAAAAAAAGTTGCCTGTTGCGACTTGTCATACCCACTTTCACGGCTCCCTTGCGGATTGTTTACGCCTCAGCCCATTCAGGATTACTTACGTCACAGCCCCTTGAGGATTACTGTCACTGACACCAGAAGCCTAAATATGCGCTGGTGCAATGCATATAACTACACATGCACACATGGACACATACTGCACATATAGTACGCAACAAATATACGCTATTATATACGCTAACAAGTACGCAACAAGAGCACAATCAACCACTCACAGCAACGAATCACACTACGACGTGTTTACTCACACCATACTATGAAAGCGCGCCAGCTTATATAGCGATGAATTTCGACTGACCATAGTTGCACAAGTTACAAGTAGGTTTTCTTACACTTTTTTTACGTTTCGTATTAATACCACAACATGCGCACACGTAAATATATTGTATCTGATGCTAAGACAAACGCGAGTTTATTAATGGTTGCACAATAATGAACGGAATACTTACTAGAGCTTATCAGGTTTCACGAAGGCGGATACCCCCAAGCCTTGCATAGTTGCCCACGGCATTCCGAATGCTGCGCCATCTGTTGAGCACTGCCACAGTTACTTTTTTTTTTTTTGAAGCCTTCGAGAGTGCAAACACTTGCCGTGCGTTAGCCATTTCGGAGGTCACGTTTTTTTTCTTCTTGTTACTTGGAGAGGGCGCAGCATGCAGACCAAACTTTGTCTCCGTCGTGGTAGGTGTTTTGTGGTCACGTCGACCTCGTTTAGTTGCTTCGTCTTAACGTTTGCTTATATTCTTTTTACGTGCTAACCACAAGTGTGACCGTTAGCCATGGATAGAGTACACCACTAGCCCTTCAATGACAAGGTTTTTGATGCGGTAACGACCGTCCTAGCAGTGTATACGTACGTTACAACGCGGGTCTTGCGAGAGAAATAAGCAATGACCTCGCATCCGACGGTATTTTTTCGTGAGCTATGACAGTGGCTGTTGGCGTCGCGGCAGCTCTAATACTTGAGTGGAGGAATTATCGCTGCAGTGCGCAAGTTTACTATAACTTTATATATTGTTGTGCATGCATACATTTCTGCTTCAGATGCCTCTCGCGATTCGCCTCGCGAGTCAACTGGCAATCATAGTGCGTGCCACAATTTTGTTAGCGCTGTGGCTGTGGTGGTTATTACTCTGGATTCGGAATACTCTTTTCACAAAGGTGAGTGAGCGTTAGTACTTACTTGCTGTGCACAGCTGTTACTAGAAGTGCATTTTGTGTTGAGTTGTTCACGACAAAGGAGAATCATGGACGAGAAAGGCATACTGCACGCGTGCATACTTCCTTCCTACTTCTCAGTGCTGACATGGGCAATTCAAAACGAATGCGATTCAGAATTTGGTTTAACCTACAGAAGTCATTGGTTCACTTTCCACAAAAGTTTAGTTATGATGATGTTTAAAAAGTTTCTTATGGTTCTAACCTAGCCTGGCGAATAAACACTCGGTGAAACTTCGCAGCCTGTTTCCCTTTGTGCTTTCACCTGCCGTGGTAGCGTAGCCTTATTGGGTGTCGTGTGACTATGCTGGAGGACGCAGGTTCGACTTCCGGCCACGGCGGCCGTATTCGAATGGGGGTAAACTGCAAAGAACATCCATATGGCGGTAGTGGCGCGTATAACTCTATCAATTGTATATGATCGTACTTTCACGCATGGAGTGTACAGTGGTATCAGGTTTCCTAGAATGATGAAAAATTAAGTGTGATGCTTTTTTACGCGCCTGGTTGAATTCACGAGTGCTGTTGGTGCCGTGCAAAACTAAAAATGCGTGGGCTTACCAAGTATGTCGACACCGAAAAAAATCATTATTTTTTTACACTCTAAGTTAATCGATAAAGCAAGACTGCTTGGGAAGCAGAGCTCCTTGTATTCGTGACAAATTGGTAGTATGAAACAACACGAGACACACATGGAAGTGTGCGGAGCATCGTGCGAGTGCCTGACGATAAAAAAAGAGAGGCTTTTACTCTACACTAATAAAACAAAAGAAAACGTCACTCCTGCATTGCTTACAACAATCTTAGGTAAAAGCAATCGCTCGCGACTGGCCGCGGCCGGCTATACGCTTGGCGTGCGCATTCGCGCGAGCAAGACCCCCGTGATTGAGGAGAAACTTGAACGCTGAAAGAGGAACGTTGCTCCTTTGGTCCTTGCCGCGAGAGGGCGCGACGGGTAAAGCGCCCGAAAGGGAGGAAGTCGCTGCGCCGAAGGAGGAACGGAGCCCGTTTCTCCATTCTCGCTCCCTTTTTTTTAGAGTGTGGACATTTAAGGCCTCCCGGCAGAGGTAACACACCCCTTTGGCCCCGGCTTCACGTAGACGGCACCCCTGGGCTGACCCACCCAGGGGAAATCGGCAGTCGCCTTTTCCTATCTCTCTCTCCCCCACATCGTCGTCTTTTCTCCTCTTTAAATCTATCCTGTCCTCTAATTTCTTCTGTTACTTCCCCATTTTCAGGGGCGGCTTGGGTTAACCTTGTGCAACTAGCCAACCTTGGCCTACGCGCATTAGGTTATCGTAGCGGTGTACGGCTGGCGTCTGCATGTTTCTCGTTTCATGAACCTTGTAGCGTCCCCTCGTTGGGCTCCTTGGTGGGTGGCCGCCATCGTTACTAAATTACATTCCTCTATCATGCATAAAAGTTTTCAACTCCTCAATAATCGTGCCGCTTCAAAGCGCGTACGCATCGAAGAATTTTCCTTTTTCAGCCGACCCAAAGAAGTATTTCCTCGTTATCATGTTGTACACAGTGAGAAGCCCAACAAAACAGCCAGAACAGTGTCCCAGTTCATAGTATCGCGGTCCCTGACAGCCACATTAGGTGATGGCTACAAAGTTACAAAAATGACTAGTGGTGACCTTCTTTTAGAACTTCGTGACAAAACACAATTTGACAAACTAAAGAACCTTGCAACATTCGGCGACATCCCCATCAGCGTAACACCTCATCGATCCATGAACTCTGCACGTGGAGTTGTTTCTGACACAGACCTCCTTGACCTGACGGAGGCTGAACTCCTCGAGGGCTGGAAAGAACAGAATGTGACCAACGTGAAGGGAATCACTATCCGAAGGAACAATCAGGAAACCCCCGCGAAACACTTGGTACTGACCTTTGCCACCAGTGAACTACCACAAACAATAGAAACTGGCTATACAAAGACACCGATCAGATCCTACATACCAAACCCCCGCCGATGTTACCAGTGTCAAAGGTTCGGCCATGGCTCTCAGAGCTGTCGTGGTCGACCTGCTTGTGCCAAATGCGGTGCCCAAGGCCACATCTCTGACAATTGTAATGAAACCCTACATTGTGTAAACTGTGACGGAGACCACGCATCATATTCACGTTCTTGTTCTCAGTGGAAAAAAGAAAAAGGCATTATTACACTGAAGATTCGCGAAAATATCTCCTTCAAGGAAGCACGCCGAAGGTGTTCGGCTTTTCACGGCACAACTTACGCTGATGCGGCGCGTCAGGGGGCAGCGTCGCATCACCCTCCGCCACTACCTAGGCCCACGCAAAGTGAGCCATCGGGTGTGGTGGCCGCCCCCATGGTGGAAGCAGCCAAGCCTGCTCCACTTACCAAGCCAGAGACTCAGGTGACTCCAGGGTCGTCGGGTCGACTGACCACGTCTCACCAGGCGAGGTCGCAAATACGCAGCAGCAGCTCGCGTACGCGGGCGTCCAGTGCTTCACGTGAGGCAATGGACACAAACACGGTACCTAAGGTGCCGGAAACGCGGCATGGCTCCATAGAGCGCGCTAAATGAACCAAGAAACCAATAACATGGCCCGACAACGGCCCTGCTACTTAAGTTACAACTTCCCACTTGAACAGCCACTTCATTTTCGTACACACAGCACCACTTTCCATCAAATATGGAAACACAGATTCTACAATGGAATGTCAGAGGCCTTCTCACTAATCTCGACGATGTCCAAGAACTTCTACACATTCACTCACCAAAAGTGCTGTGTGTACAGGAAACACACTTAAAATCTAAACACACCAACTTTCTACGCAGTTAGATTATTTTCTGAAAGGACCGTGATGATGCCGTGGCATCATCTGGAGGTGTAGCTGTTATAGCTAAGCAAGGTTTAGCATGTAAACACTTGAAACTCCAAACGTCTTTTGAGGCAGTGGCTGTTTTAGTGGTGCTTTAAGGCAGACTTGTCACCGTTTGCTCTATATACATACCTCCACATAATAAACTACGCAAACATGAATTCCACTCTTTGATAGATGGACTTCCCGAACCCTATCTTGTTCTAGGGGACTTTAATGCACATAACAGGCTATGGGGCGACTCTCGTTGTGACGCCCGAGGTCGACTGATTGAACAGTTTCTTCTCTCTTCAAGCGTGTGTCTCCTGAATCGGAAAGAACCAACCTATTATAACCTCGCTAACAATACCTATTCCTCAATAGACCTGAGCATAGTATCTCCATCGCTTGTGCCTCTACTTCACTGGAAAGTCATCACTAATTCCTACGGAAGTGACCATTTTCCCGTAGTTTTGAGCACACCTACATCAACTGAATGCCCGCCCCAGGTTCCAAAATGGCTATTAAGCAAAGCCAACTGGGAACAGTTTTATACCATCACACATATAAATTGGCGCGACATATGCACTTTAGACATTGAAGCAGCTGTCGACTACTTCACAGCATCTCTGATCGATGCAGCTACAAAAAGCATACCACAAACGAATGGACATCATCGAAAACGACGTGTGCCATGGTGGAACTCAGAGTGCCAAAATGCACGCAGGCAGCAAAACAAAGCTTGGAGGGTGCTTCGGAACTCACCGACAACCGAAAATCTTGCCACTTTTAAGAAAATGAAGTCTCAGGCCAGGAGAACGCGTCGGCAGGCCAGAAGAGAAAGCTGGCACAAGTTTTTATCGGGGATTAATTCTTATACCCAAGAGGCTAAAGTCTGGAACATGGTTGGTAGAGTAGCAGGAAGACAAGTGCATTCACTCCCACTCGCAAACACACAGGGTGACAGCCTGGAAGATCAGGCGAACTTCCTCGGTGCACACTTCGAACAGGTCTCTAGCTCGTCACACTATACTGAAGCTTTTCTAAGATATAAAGCAAAAATCGAAAAGCAGAAACTGGAACACAAGTGTACAAAATACGAGGCATACAACCAACCTTTCAACTTAGCTGAGCTACAAACATCACTAAATTCCTGCAGTATTTCTTCCCCGGGCCACGACCATGTCATGTATGAAATGTTGAAAAACGTGCCGCTTGAAACGCGAAAAACTTTACTCTCCCTATACAATGCTATTTGGCTTTCTGGCACCATACCTACTTCCTGGAAAGAAGCCATTGTTATCCCTATTTTGAAACAGGGCAAGGACCCTTCCTCTGTTTCAAGTTATAGGCCAACTGCACTAACCAGCTGCCTTTGTAAACTTTTTTGAAAAAAAAATGATAAACCGCCGACTTTTATATTTCCTTGAAACACACAATCTGCTTGACCAATACCAATGTGGGTTTTGAGAGGGTAGATCTACCACCGACCATCTTGTGGGTATCGAGGCACAGATCCGAGACGCTTTCGTCCACAAACAATACTTTCTTTCTGTGTTTCTCGATATCGAAAAGGCTTACGACACAACATGGCGCTTTGGCATATTAAGAGACTTGTCTCACTTGGGTGTGCGCGGTAGAATGCTTTCCATAATTGAGAGTTACTTGTCCAATCGGACATTCCGTGTCCGTGTGGGCAGTGTTCTCTCACAAACAATTGTCCAGGAAACAGGCGTGCCACAAGGTGGTGTGCTTAGTTGCACACTTTTTATTATCAAAATGAATTTCTTGCACTTGTCCATCCCCGCAATATGTTCTATTGTACATATGCCGACGACGTTCAGCTTGGCTTCAAGTCACGCAACTTGGCAATGTGTGAGCGGCAGGTTCAGCTGGGTTTAAACAAGGTCTCCTAATGGGCAGATGAAAACGGATTTCGACTTAACCCACAAAAAAGCACGTGTGTCTTGTTCTCTCGAAAGAGAGGCATGCACTCGGAACCTGACATTCGACTGAATGAGCAACGTCTGTCCGTCGAAGTCGAGCATAAATTCTTAGGCTTAATCTTGAACAACAAGTTGACCTTCGTACCACACATAGAGTCATTAAAAACAAAATGTTTAAAAGCCATAAATGTTATAAAAGTGTTGTCGCGTACTACTTGGGGTAGTGACAGGCAATGCCTCATGAATCTGTATCGAAGCCTCGTTCGCACCCGCTTAGATTATGGGGCCATTGTTTATCAGTCTGCAACTCAAAGTGCTTTGAAGATGCTGGACCCCGTGCACCATTTGGGCATCCGCCTTTCAACGGGTGCTTTTCGCACCAGCCCCATAGAAAGCCTTTATGTTCAGTCAAATGAGTGGTCGCTTCATCTGCAGAGAACTTACATGTCCTTTGTTTATTTCCTTAAGGTGAAAGCGGATAAGAAGCACCCCTCATACTCTACTCTTGGTGATTTGTCGAGCTCAATTCTGTTTCAAAACAGGCCTTCGATGAGGCAGCCCTTCTCGGTTCGCCTGAAAGTCTAGCTGAGGAAACTGGAGTCTCACTTGAACACAGTTTAATGACTCCTGTGGCATATCCGCCACCGTGGCAATGGCAGACTATAGACTGCGATGTGTCCTTTCTAGAAGTTACAAAACATGCGCCTATTGCCCATATCCGAACATACTTCCTGGAACTTCAACACAAATACACACGTCCTGAGTTCTTTACAGATGCCTCCAAGTCCAACTCCTCTGTGTCCTACGCTGCTGTCGGCCCATTCTTTTCGGATGCTGGTCCTCTACATCCAGGCACAAGTATCTTCACAGCAGAAGCTTACGCAATACTTGTGGCAGCTAAACACATCAAACAATTACAAATACAAAAAGCAGTAATTTATACAGACTCCCTCAGTGTGGTAACGGCTCTGAACTGTCTTAAAAAACAAAAAACCCGGTCCTTGTCTCACTTTACTCCATTTTGTGCACACTCTACACACTCAAACAACATGTTGTAGTGTGCTGGGTGCCAGGGCACCGTGAGATCGAAGGCAACGTGAGGGTGGATCAGCTCGCTGCATCCGTCCACAAAAGCACTGCCCCTACACCCATAAAAATCCCGGCCCTTAATCTTAAGCCGTCTCTCAAACGAAACCTCAGGGACTTCTGGCAGAGCAAGTGGGATACACACACACAAAACAAACTACACATTATTAAGCCACACCTTGGTCATTGGCTGCCAGTATCAAAATCGCGTCATACAGAGGTAATACTAACGAGACTCAGGATAGGACACACATACACGACACACTCATATCTTTTGTCCGGTGGCGACCCACCATTGTGTGACAGATGTGGTGAAGCACTAACAGTTCTTCACATTTTAATTCAGTGCAAACAATTGGACAATATAAGAAAACAACACTTTCCATTACCCTACCGACAACATATACCTTTACACCCTGCAATGTTCGTCGGTAGGGAACCGCTTTTTAGTTATAAATCATTGCTAGCGTTTTTAAAAGAAATTCATAGTTTTCATATCGTATACCCGGGCATTCTGTAGCACGACCTCTCCTGAGAGGTTTTCGCTGCGGTGGCTACACAAGAAAGCACTTGCCTCACGGCCCTTGGACGCAAGGGTATGAACGAGTGAGGCACTTGTGCTAATGCCATACATATCCACCATCGTCTTTTATTATCACCAACTTTGTTCATCTATTCGCACCACACACACCTTTCACGGCATGGTCATGATTTTATTACTTGCATGTTTTTACCCGCCTTACCACGAGGAATTTTATGGCCCTTATACAGCCGCTAATCGCAATCATCGTCCACATTCCTTGTCCCATGAACTGGCGCTCTTTGGCCATAAAATGGCCCTTGCACCAAAAAACACCATATATCATCATTATCGTGCCCAGTCATACCCTACTATGACTGGGCACGGCTAATATACCTTACTCCGCGACTCTGCATGCACTATATGGCGTCGTTGAGGCAGTACTGATGACGATTCCATATGGGCGATGGCTATTCGAGCTCAGGCCTCACCAATATTTTAATGCGAAGAGTTTTAAGTGTTGAGGAGAACTGCGAAGGTTATGCTTGAGAAATCCTTAAGTTTTGTTTGCAGATGAAGGAATGTTAGTCACATAGATGCACGAGTTGAGCAAATGCGTACTTGTTTGAGTTTATGGTCGATGGGGGTGTCGTCAGTTGTGAAAGTGATGTGATTACTATTATGTTTGCAAGAATACGACATGGCTTTGCATTCATTTTTATTCAAGACCAACATCCACTGATCACACCAGTTTTTAATGTTATTTATGTCATTCTGCAATGAAATGTGGTAGTTGTTTTAATAGATTGATAAAGGACGCAATCGTCTTCAAACAGTCGAATGTTAGATGATACATGGGATGGTAGATCGTTTATGTATATTCTAAGACAGTAGCAGCGTTGGAGTCTCGACGGCGTTTATTAGGCCGAATCGCCTGATCAACCCTTCGAACGAAGACGACGTTTTCGTGATGATGATTATATACAGATGAAGAAGATGAAGGTCTAACGTTGTCAATATTGTGCTTACACTAATTTCCCGCTTGCGTGGAAGCGGCCAATTAGGCCGCTGTTTATGACGGTGTTGTACGGCGCACGAATGGGTTTAAGCGCGACACGTGAACAACCTCCGTACCACGAAAACGGCCGTCGGAAGGCATGACAACAGGGGTTACTCGATAGTTAACAGGAGACGTCTGCTCGACTATAGCGTAGGGGCCGATGAAACGTGAGTGAAACTTATCACACAGGCCGGGAACCCGCGTTGGGGTCCAAAACAGTACTTCGTCTCCAGTATTGAAGTGAACCACACGGTGGACGCCATCGTAGCGAGTCTTCCGCTCTTGTTGGCTTGCCTGTGTCTTGAGGTGGGCGCATCGGTGACAATCGGCCAGGCGAGAGATTAAGTGCTCCCTCGATGACGATGACGAGTTCACAGGGACGTCAAAAATGGAAATGTCGAGCGGAGATGTTGGTTGACGGCCATAGACGAGAAAGAATGGGAAATAGCCCGTGGTGCGCTGCGTAGCGGTATTGTACGCAAAAGTCACGCATGGCAGACTGGTATCCCAGTTGGTGTGGTCGGCGTTGATATACATAGATATCATGTCGGTCAAAGTTCGATGGAAGCGCTCTGTGAGGCCGTTAGTCTGGGGACAGTAGCTGGGTGTCGTCTTATGAATCGTATTACATGCGTGGAGGACTTGTTGGAGTAGTTTTGAGAGAAACGCCTTGCCGCGATCGCTCAATAAGATGCGTGGTGCACCATGTCTTAGAAAGATTGCCTACAGAAAAAATGTGGCAATGTCCTCTGCTGATCCTGAAGGAAGTGCAGCTGTTTCGGCGTACCCTGTTAAGGGGTCAACTGCTGTGACAATCCAGCGCTTTCCGCTAGCTGATATTGGTAGCGGTCATTATAGTCAATGACATCGAAGGGAGCGTCAGGACACGGAAGAGGTTGTAGAAGACCGGCCGGAGAGGAAGTGGGTCGCTTGCGGCGTTAGCATAGCGAGCATGACGCAACATATCGCGCTACGCAGTTGGAAAGGCCAGGCCAGGCAAAACGACTGCGGATGCGTTCATAGGTTTTTGAAAACCGAGATGACCAGCCATGGGGTCATCGTAAAACGCCTCCAAAGTCTGCGCCTTTAGGGAACGAGGAGCAACAGGAACCCAGCGCTGTCCTTCGGGGTGGAAGACAAAGCGGTAAAGGATTGAGTTTTCAGTCTTGAAGTTCCACAGCTGTCGATGGGCGCGAGCGTTGGGAGGACGAGAGGAGCCTTGAAGGCGCTGCATTATAGAGCGACAGTAAGTGTCGCTGCGTTGGTGGGATGCAAACGTGCCGTTGTTGAAGGTAGAAAGAAAATCGACAGCGGCGCGTGAATGAACTGACGGTGACACTTTTATGGGTTCATTCACAGTTGGTGACAGGCCAGGAGTGCCTGATGAGAATTGTAAAGGACAGCGGCTAAGAGCATCAGCATCGTTGTGTTTCTTGGCGGATGTGTAGATAACGTCAAACTCGTATTCTTGGAGACGAAGTATCCAGTGACCGTGACGTCCAGACAAATTCCTCAACGTCGACAGCCAGCACAATGCGTGGTGGTCAGTTACGACGGTAAAGTGGCGGCCGTGAAGATATGGTCGAAACTTCTGGATGGCCCAGACCACGGTGAGACACTCCTGCTCGGTGATGGTGTAGTTTTTCTCTGCTGCTGTGAGGGTGCGACTTGCGTATGCGATCACACGTTCGTCATAACGCTCTGTTCGTTGCAGAAGTACAGCGCCGAGTCCGTGTCCGCTGGCCTCAGTATGGAGGAGAGTGGGTGCGGCGTTATCGAAATGGCAAAGCACTGGCTCAGACGTGAGGGCACGTTTCAAGGTGTCAAAAGCCATTTGGCATTCGTCCGACCATACGTATGACGCTCCCGAAGAAAGGAGTTGGTGAAGTGGCGCAGCAATGGTGGCGAAGTCTCGTATAAAGCGCTGGAAGTACGACGCAAGGCCAAGAAAGCTTCGGAGCTGTTTGACGTGTTGAGGCACCAGGAAGTGAAGAACGGCGGTAATCTTGTCAAGATCAGGCCGGATTTCATCTTTGCTGACGAGATGTCCGAGTACTTTAATACTTTTGCTAGCAAAGTGGCACTTCTTGTGTTGAGCTGAAGGCCAGCAGCTGCGAGACACGTCAGAACTTCATACAGGCGCTGCAAATGCTGTTCGAATGTTGAAGAAAATATGACGATGTCGTCATGGTAACATAAGCAAGTTTTCCACTTAAGGCCCCGAAATACAGTCTCCATCCGTCGTTCAAACGTTGCTGGCGCATTGCAGAGGCCGAAAGGCATGACTTTAAATTTATAAAGCCCATCGGGTGTGGCAAAGGCAGTTTTTTCCTTGTCATCCTCGTGCATTGGAATTCGCCAATAACCGGAGCGCAGGTCAAGGCTCGAAAAATATTCCGCTCCCTGTAAGGAATCTAAGGCATCATCAAGGGATATACGTCTTTTCTGGTTACTTTGTTTAATGCGCGGTAGTCAACGCAGAATCCCACCGAACCATCTTTTTTTTTCTTACGAGAACGACAGGTGACGACCAAGGGCTTCAGGAGGGGCGGATGATGTTTTGCTTGAGCAAATCAGCAACGTGCTTGTCGATGATCTCGCGTTCGCTGGAAGAAACACGGTATGGTCGACGACGGACAATAGAAGTTCCGTTGGTGTGTATGCGATGAGCCACCGCAGAAGTCTGGCTTAGAGCAGTGGAATGTACGTCGAAAGCAAATTTGTTCTTAGACAACAACGCCAGTAGTTCGTCTGCTTGCGGGGGAGTGAGATCCATGCTGATGGTATTGACGAGAGCCGTAGTGTGTGGAGCATCTGTTGGTATTGAACGTGATTCCACCAGACTGGTATCCGAAGCCACTACAGAGATAGTTTGTGAGTCCACGCTGGAAACTACAACAGTGCCCTTGGTCAGCAGAATTGGCTCATTGGTGATATTCAGTACTGCGAGAAATGTGGTGCCATTGGAGAAAAGGACAATACTCGATGAAAGTTCAATCCCTCTGGATAGACAACGGGCTGATGGACTGACTCGGACGTCACCCTGGTCAATGGAGTCAGACATAACCGTGATAACTTGCTCGTGGTCAGGTGGCACAAGGAAGTCATGGGCTGTTCGTAGCTGGTCACGTGATAACTTCGGGGAAATATCATCCGTCTCTCGCGTATGTATGAGTCGTTGTCGACAAGAGATGGAAGCAGCAGCATCAGAAAGAAAGTCCCATCGTAAAATAAGCATAAAATCACAAAAATCCAGCACGGCAAACTGAATATGATGCCGGACCCCATCAATGAAAACTCTAACGGTGCACTGTGCTGATGGCCGTATCTGCGAGTCATTTGGGCTACGTAAGAGAGTGCCAGTATAAGGTGTGGTAACCTTACGTAGACGAGTACACAAATCCGCATCAATAACAGAAATAGCAGCCCCCGTGTGCACCAATGCCTGAACTGGTACCCCTTCCACATACATTAATAACAAGTTGGCTGGGCCCTCTGGAGGTCTTGGTGTTTGTTCGAGCGATGCAGCTTTCCCTCCAAAAACTGCACCAGCTAGTTTTCCGAGTGGTAGTCAGAAGTAGGTACAGCCGGTCTCAGAGGAGATGTTGAGCGTCGTAGAGGTGAAGGGGACCGGCGGCGTCCGTGATAGCAGGGGCGAGGTGCGGCGAGTGGAGAAGTCGGAGAGAAGGAACGTGTCGAAGGGCGTCGCTGGTACTGGTTCGGGGATGGCTCCGAATCCCTTTCGTAAACATCGTAGCCCCGGCGTTCGTCCTGTTTTCGCTTGCGGCAAAATCGTGAAATATGGCCCCGAGTGCCACAATAGTAACATATTGGGCGAGACGAGCGCCAGGAGGCGTAGTGTGCTGGAGCTGTCACAGGCGCTGGTACTGGCGCTGGGACAGGCGAGTGTGGTGCAAATGCTGCTACGTTGGACTGCGCAGGAACAGGATGCACGTGCTGAACCAATGCAGGTGGCATGGCAGCGACTTGCGCATACGTCATGGGTGGTGTTGGTGGCGCCGTAGTGTTCGATGGGAGAGCGTCAGCCATGGATGAGAGCTCCTCTTTGAATTTGTCGCGCAGACCAGCAGATTGAGAGTGGGGCCGAGGGGCGGGTGCACATGACAACCCTTGCGCTTGAAGTTCCTCGCGAATCAGAGTGCGAATCAGTGCGCGCAAATCTGAGGAAGGCCGGCTGTCACTGGCGTCTGGGTAGTCTGGTTGGAATGGAATGGCTTGGAGTTCATCAAGATGCTGACATGTCGTGATGACGTCCTCAACGGTGGTGGGGTTTTTACCAGCCAGAGCGTTAAACGCGACATGGCCTATCCTTTTGATGATGTGGCGAACACGATCAGCTTCTGTCATCGCCGAGTTCACGCGGTGGCAAAGGGCAGGGACGTCTTCAATGTACGAAGTGTACGTCTCCCCAGGAAGTTGGGCACGCCCATCGAGCTTTCGTTTCGACACTTCGGAATGGATGTTCGGTTTTCCAAACATCCTACGGACTTGTTGAGCAAAAGTAGGCCAATCCGGGAAGGTGCTCTCGTGGTTACAAAACCACGTTTTTGCGACATCAGACAGATAAAAGGCGACGTGACAAACTTTTTGAGACTCATCCCATTGGTTATAAACACTGGTCATGTCGTATTCTTTTAGCCATACCTCGACGTCGTCGCGTGGAAGACCACAGAAGATGGGTGGGTCGCGCTGCCGGGCGTTGACGATCCACGCAGGAATGATTTGTTGGACAGGGATGCTGGATGTTGCGGGCAGCGGTTCTTGAGCCATGACAGCGGACGGGGGAAGCAAGCGGTGACCCGAACGAAGCTCCAGGGGAACGTGACGTCGGAGAGGACTTCGGGATCAAAGCACTTCCACCACTCTGTAAGACAGTAACAGCGTTGGAGTCTCGACGGCGTTTATTACACCGAATCGCCTGATCAACCCTTCAAACGAAGACGACGTTTTTCGTGATGATTATTATATACAGATGAAGAAGATGAAGGTTGAACGTTGTCAATATTGTGCTTACAATATTAAGAATAAGAAGGAACCTAAAAGAAAACCCTGTGGGACGCCTGACGTGACTGGTAGAAACTGAGTAACAGTATTGTTAATAATGACAGATTGTGATCGGTTGCTAAAAAAATCCTTTATCCAATTTAGGACGTTAAGGTGCAAGGTTAAGTGAGAAAGTTTTATTATTATTCTTCGGTGAGGTACTTTATCAAGTTCTTTCGGAAGGTCAAGAAAAATTAGTTCAGTTACAATGGTATGATCAAAGTTTGAGTAGACGTTGTGCATAAATAAAGCTAGTTGGGTTTCACATGATAAATTCTTATGTAAGCAATGCTGTGACAGCTGGAAAAAGTTATTGCGTGCACTACTCATAAGCTTGGGGACTGACAGTGCTTACTCTTCGTATCTCCTGGGAATGAACATCTGGATAATCTTCAAGCGTTGTGACCATGCGCTGAGACAGTGAAAAAAGAAAAATATTTGGATGAGATATGTAGAATGATTCAGCCCACATAATTTTATAGGACAGTAGGCTGGTGTGTACCTGCTTCATTAGGAGGTGGAGATATCTGACTTCAACTGGGTTCCGGCATTTCCATTTCATCATTTGCACTGCTTATTATTGCCACGTTCCATTTCTCAAGTATTGTTATCGCCCCAAAACACTACACAATTCTCGGCGCAAACCGCGCCTGCAGTTTTCGAGAAGCTTCCGGACTTTAGTAGATCATTTCGCTAAGATCACGCCCACTCTGCGAACTGTACAGATTATTCTGGAGCCTACGCCACCGCCAGCGATAACGCTAGAACAGTCGATTGGCAAGAGTATAAATGCCGACGCACTTCGCCGCTTGTCAGTAGTTGATTGACGGCCGATGGTCCGTTCACAGCTACCTGTGCAAGACTGCTACTGTAATCAGACTTCCTGTTTACCCGGCACAGGTTCGCCCAAATAAACAGTTAAATCCCAACACAAAGTATCCTGTCTTCGGCCACGTCACGACGTCGTGACAATATACATGCAATGTTTCGACACTGCAGACATTTTGAAACCTACAATGTCCAAATTCTGCGACACAGGAAGAAGTTTGTAGAGAATAAACGTGTGAAAGGGAGGGTCATCCAGGGTGTCGTACTAAGCTCGTGAAGTCAGGGGCTCAAAACCACGCCGGTTTTTATTGAAAATGCGGGCTTTATTATATTTAAAAAAAGGCAAGACGAGCTACGAATCATGTGTAAGTGAGAACTGAAAGGCTATCAGTGTTATTCTACAGTGCTAAGAAAGCGCAACAGAGCCCCCTACTTAGAGAGAGCGCCGCAGCCTAGCATGCAATGACGATCATATATTCGCAATCATATTGTCACGTCTGAGGTTGAGGTGGGGGGTTTATTGAATCGAAGGCTCGAATGGCGAGGCCGCACACGACAACCCTCTTCTCAGTCCGGCAAATGTACGTCGTAATAATATATTAACCTAAAATGTGCATTACAAAAGTGTTATAACCAAAACAAAAAATAAAAAAAAAGGTCTGGGGTGCGGCCTCACCGGCGGCCACCTGCCGGTAATGCACTTCCTCACCATAGCAGGATTGGCCACTACCTCACCTATGAAAGCACCAATTAATCCTTAGCCATCAGTCCACAGCGTCTGCGACGCAACAGTTCAAGGCGGCGGTCACACCTGCGACGCAGCGGAGGGTGCTGAGAATCTCTGGGTGCGAACAGGCCACGATTAGACACTGACACAGATAGCGTTCTACGCGCAACGTAGAACGCTATCTAGTGAGGCTAGTCTAGCTGTGCGATTCGAGGAACGTTAGATAGGTATGTGCGGTTCAACGTCCCAAAATCACCATATGATTATGGGAGACGCCGTAGTGGAGGGCTCCGGAAATTTTGACCCCTTGGAGTTCCTTAACGTGCACCCAAATATGAGTACACGGGCCTACAACATTTCCGCCTCTGTCGGAAATGCAGCCGCCGCGGCCAGGATTCAAACCCGCGACTTGCGGGTCAGCAGCCTATAACCTTAGCCACTAGACCACCATGGCGGGGCGAGGAATGAGTGGGTGTTAAATGGAATGTAATAGGGCTTAGCAAAGTTGAGAGGACACGTGAGTCTTGAACAGTGCTTAAGAACGGGCATGTCCTATGCCATCATGGATATCTCGACAGAAGAGAACGAGGGGTGGAGCTATTATACACAAGACTATCACTGCCAACATACAGGAATAGTGAAGCATAAGTGAGAGGGTAATATTATTATAACAAATTTAACAAAATGTGCAAGAATAAAGAACCTGGTACAGGCCTACGTGCCTACACTGTTCATGATAATCATTTGGCTGAACGCTTCTAATACGAGGTAGAGTCACCTATTAATAAAGTAACAACACAGTATACTCCTCTGATGGGCGACTTCAATGCCAAAGCAGGCAAAAAACAGGCTTGAGACAATGCAGGGAGGGAATATATGTTGTAGAGTCGAGAGTAAGATGATGTGAGATGACGTCGTGCATATATAGTTTCCTAAAACTAACTATAGGGGACTCTGGCGCTGCGTTCATTCAGCGACCAGGGGAATAATAGTTAGTACATGGATTTGACTGGTTTTTATAATTGTAGGCGCTGCATCGCACTTATAGCATCGTTTATTTATGTGTTTGGTTTTGTTTCAAAGAAAAGAACGAACCCTTTGAACGTGACGCGATTTGAAATGGTAAGCTTAAAATGATGAGGTAGTAAAGCACAAACGCTGAACATTTGCTGATTTTTGTTTCGTGAGACAACAACTATAAGCCACACGAGCACACATGGAGCTAGCAGTGCGAAGATTAGACAAATGCGTGCACTACCTATGATTCCCCAGCTTACTGAACCGATGTGCGTTGCAGCTCCCATAGGATAGATGGATGCTATAGCGTCGCCTTTATAACGGGGCGGTGACATGTGTGCCACCAGGCTCACAAAAAAAACAAAAATTCTTAATATGTTGGCTTAATACGATATCTACTTCAAATAAATTTATCCTATTATAACAAAGAGAAATATAAATTTTTGTTCGAACTCTTTGGCTCTTCAGGCTGAATGATCTCATTTTCCCAATATTTCTGTTCTTTATCTCTACTTTTCTGCGACCAATACTCTAAGTGTCTCTTTCTTGCTTCTATCGCAGGCGTGTTTAGCTTTACATCTTTATTCCTAAAACCCAAAGCCTCCTATAGGCTTGTAACCACACCTATACCTGGGTAGATATCACCGAATTCAATCAGAGCTTGTTGCATCACTTCCTTATCTCCCCCACTCCATATACACTGTTTATATTCTTTATTGAATCTCGCTTTATGACTACGCCTTCTAAGGCAACCCGGAAGGTTGCAGGGCAAAGAAACTACCACGCCTCGTGACCTTGAGTACTTTTTTTTCTTCGAATGCGCGCCTTCTTCAGTGTGATCGTGCGCCCACGCGTGGACAAGTAGCGGCCTCCCGTGGCTATCTCGGTAACATGATTTTTCGGTCACAGACGCACAGATGATTTTTCGCTCACAACCAACGGGGCCGACACCAGCAGCGGGCTTTCTGTGACACGACCTTGAACAGTATAGTGCTTCTCCTTCACTTACCATAAAACCTCTCTCGCTTCATTTTGTTCTTGCCCTTTCTGTAGTTACTGAGAGCAGGCTTCTTTTTCATCGCTGTCATCCAATAAACCCTCTCCGCCTCCTTGACTTTTCGCTTAATGCTTGTTATCACCATATTTCCCCCACTGCCAGCCGTATATTTACTGGTGAGCCTCCTCATTATTTTTCTCAACTGTGTGTCAACGCTCTTTCGATACATAAACCTGAACACTTTTCCTGTCCGTCTACTCCCCTTCATTTTCCTAAGTCTCTGTTCCAATCTCATTTCGCTCTGAGCTTCCCTTACTTCAAAGCCAGTCCATCCCATATTAGCCTCGTTCGTGTAAACAGCCTCGTTCGTCGTCTTCCATTGAGCGCCAAATGCGAGGCGTGCCAAAGTCCTTTGATTTACATTCTATCTTGATTATACCTCTGTTTAATGCACACCCATGAGTTTCTGAATGGAAGTCTTGGAACCATTTCGCTTTTCCACAGATCTCGAAGAACTTCGTTCCTGTTGTATACCCGTAACGCTTTGTGCTTCATTATTGCAGCATTGTTCTTACCCTTTGCTGCTAATGTCCTCTTATGGAACCTCCATATATTTATCTCCCTCATTTACCCATTCTCCGAGGTACTTGTACTTGCTTACCCTCGTTACTTCTTGGCTGTGTATTAAAACAGTGTGATGTTTGACGGTTCAACACTTCTAATACTGTGCAGTGGCGCAGGAGACAAAAAGTCGTTTTGAACATTTATATAACAAACAAACAAAATTGGAGATGATGGTGGCGCGGTCGTTATCAGAACGTCCACCATAGCAAGCGAGGAGAAAGAACGTGTGGTAGTCCCGTGATGTGAGGCCCACGGCATTCGATCACCAGTAGTGACGTTTAGGTGATGCTTACACCCTCACGACCACGAAAATGGGTGGTAGTCTTGTGATTTGAGGCTCGCGGCTTTGGAGCAGTGGTATCGACGCTTCGAAGATTCCTGGACCAGCGCGACCTCGAGAACGTCTTGTGGACCACGCAGCAGTGGCGGTTCCACGTGCGGGTTCTGCCCAGCATAGCACTGTCTGTGCCATGCTGGGGTGCTGCTCACCACAGCTGTGGTGCGGCAGCTCAACACACGTTCGTCGCGTCAGCTTGAGCGCAGAAAGCTCATGGGCCAGCTGCCCAGATTCCAGCAAAGCACATCACTCGGTACGGGTCGTCACCGCTCGGCTGCCCTTAGATCAGCCAGTCACGCAAACGCTGACACCTGGAGCCTGTAACCATCGGCCACCCTGAACCTCGCCCGGCTCCGTGGTTCTCTTCACTGGCACTCTTATCGCCCGTCAGAACCTCTCCCTCGTCTTGGAGCCCAGAATGGCACTGCGCCTGGCCCGAACCCTGAAAACCCGCTTCGTGCCACCGTGCCACTACGCTCCTCCTTTTCGTCTCTCCATGCTCGGTGGTCTGCACCGACGTCTTCACGGTATTTACACGTGACATCCCCCCCCCCCACTTCAGAAAGTTCTTTTATTTCAACTTTTCTAAGGAGGTGGCAGCAGTGACAGTGGTGTGCGTTCGTCTTTTCACAAGCATCTACTGCCTTTTTCAGATCTTGACTCCGTTGGATGTCGAGCACTTCTGAACACTGCTAAACAGCTGCGTGCGAGAACTATCATCTTATCGACGCCTGCGAGCGAGCACGACGATTGACTGCAAGCGACGACTGGTGTACGAGGCTTCAACCAGCCACCTTATACATCCGGAACCAACCCCCGAACCGGCATTTCGGCAGCAGTGGCAGTGGTGTGCGTTCGTCTTTTCACGAGCATCTACTGCCTTTTCCAGATCTTGACTCCGTTGGATGTCGAGCACTTCTGAAAACTGCTAAACGGCTGCGTGCGGGAACTACCATCTTATCGACGCCTGCGAGCGAGCACGACGATTGACTGCAAGCGACGACTGGTGTACGAGGCTTCAACCAGCCACCTTATATATCCGGAACCGCCCCCCCGAACCGGCATTTCGGCAGCAGTAACAGTGGTGTGCGTTCGTCTTTTAACAAGCATCTACTGCCTTTTCCAGGTTGGTGCACAGGTTCTTGCATTGATCTATGATAGGGTTGTGCAATATTTTTTGCCGCTGTCGCTACTGCCCTGTGATTTATTTTTCTTTGTGTTTGCTGTGGGTCTCTGTACTTATCATGTCAAAAGAAATCGCCAAACTATTGCAAGATTTTAAAGAGGAAATGAGAAATGAGTGGAAAGCACGAAAGAGGTTTTTGAACGAGGCATGCGCACAGACGAACGCAAGATGCGTGCGGAATTTGAGGAAATTAAATCCAGCTTAAGTCATGTTAGCAACAGTCTCGATAATGTAAATCACCGACTTGACTTTGTTGAGAACAAACAAATTAAGAAAGAAAATGACGCTCTCCAACTCAGGATCATCACTATAGAAAAGGGTCTTGCTACCTGTGAAACGAACATGCTAAAATCGGAGCAGTACTCGCGAAATCAAAACATTGAAATCAAAGGAATTGTAAAGGCAGCCGATGAAAACATTGCACGGCTTTTGATAAAAGTTGGACAGTCTATCAGAGAACCCATATCAGCCTGTGACGTCGGTGTGTATCACTGGGTGCCGAGTAAAGATAAAGAAAAACCAAACATCAATTTTCAGTTCCAATGCCGTGAAAAGCGTGACAGGGTTCTCAATGTCGCTCGAAAAAAGAAGATCCCGACAGTGCAACGTGATGCCCCAGAAGGTGTTTCCAACACTTTGCTACGGTGAATGATACCATCGGCTTGCAAAGTGACGCCCCTATTTATATCGATGAGCACTTGTGTCCGAAAATAAAGAGACTACTGGGCATGGCGATTTCACGAAAGCGTGAACATGGTGGGAAGTTTCTTTGGAAAAGAAACGGAAACATTTTTGCCCGTCGCACGGAGACGTCACTGAACGTGGCAATCTGTCGAGAAAGTGCTCTTAAAAAAATTAGCCTCACTTAATAGGTGAAGCTTTTGAAGTATTGGGTGATGGATCTTTGTACCATGTTGTCGGCTAGTTATATTCTCGCTGAGGACATTCAGCGCATTTTGAAATCTGGAAAAAACGCCCGAAGTCTGTTCAAAGTGATACATTTAAACACCCGATCACTTCAACCAAAAAAGGATGATGTCACTTCGCTGTTGGAATCGTGTGGCACAAACTTGGACCTTTTAATGTTCACAGAAATGTGGTATACTGATGAGTCAGAACATTTCATGCTACCAGGGTACAATTACTTCTTTTTAAATCGCATGGAGAGTAGAGGGGGAGGTGTTGCCATTCTAACAACACTTGAGTCTTGTGAAGTAATTGAACAATATAGTCTTATCACAAAAAACTACGAATCACTACGTCTAAAGAAGGGCACAAATGTATTTGCTGTTGTCTATTGCCCGCCTAGTGGTTCTACGGCTGATTTTCTAACATTTATTGATCGTCTTTTGTCATATGCAAGTGTCATGGATTATATGCTTACTGTAGGTGGTGATTTCAACATAGATGTCTTGAAGAACTCAGCCGCAATTACTGAATTTGGATCCGTGCTTGAGCGCAACTCTTTTAAAAATGTAATTACTACGCCTGCGCGTATTACTGAATCTACAGTGTCATTGCTAGATATGTTTTTTACAAATTCTACGGCAGAAGAAACAATTTCCGGGGTGATCAGTTCTGGCATAAGTGATCACTGGTCTTTATTCGTTTTCTTAAAAATGCATACCAATTAGGCCTATGTAAAACCGGAAAAATTCATGTACAGTTCAATAACACCAAATACATAATGGAATAATTGGAAGCGCAAACCAATGCGACACACTGAATAAACTGAGTTTCAGTCTGCGCTTGTTTGTCTCTTCTCTTGTATCCCGTTGGTTCGCGCTTCCAATTATTCCATTATGAATTAGTACTAACTAGCCCGCCTGTCAACCCTACTGCAACACCAAATACATTGGAGCACTTTAGGTGCCACATCATACAGACACATTGTGATGATATAATGGCTAATGAAGATGCAAACAACGCATATAACAACTTTATTGCAACATTCAAGGAACTTTACTTTGAGTCATTTCCTCTCAAGGCACATCACAGGTCGAGCAAATTGCAAAAGCCCTGGATAACAAACTATCTTAAGCGTCAGATAAACCATAAAAATAAACTTTACCAGCAGTTCGTCAAAACACGTAATGCGGACCTATGGGTTGAATACAAGGCTCTTAGAAATCGATTGAATAAAGAAAATAAAGGGTGAAAAGAGACTACTACAGTCGTATTTTTGACCTGGAACGTCCAGAGCAACGTAAATTCATGTGGAAAAAGTTAAATGAAGTATTGAACAGAGGAGCCCCTGCCCCAAAATAGTTAATCTTGAAATAGGTGGAAGGATATTAATTGGCATCGACCTTGCTGAAACATTTATTGACTTCTTTGTGAAAACTGTAAATGCCAGCCAGAGCGTGCAAACAACAACTGACATTACTCACTTATCAAACACACTTTTTCTTAAACCGACTTCCACATCTGAAGTAATTACGCTTTTCGGTAAATTAAAAAATAGTCGGAGCTGTGATCCTGACGGCATACAAATGCGACCAATAAAGTATGTATTAGACTTCATAGCGGAAGTGCTAGCACATATGTACAACGTAGTGTTATGAACAGGTATTTTCCCAACCAACATGCAACTAGCGAAAGTTACTGCAATATATAAGTCCGCAGATAAAAACCATAAAAACCACTTAAGCAATTATCGCCCAATATCTATACTACCAGTTTTCTCGAAATACCTTGAAAAAATAAATGATGAAATTGACAGTTTCTCGAGGAACGACAATTTATTAACCAAAGGCCACTATGGTTTCAGAAA
This sequence comes from Rhipicephalus microplus, assembly GCF_043290135.1. Lineage (NCBI taxonomy): Eukaryota > Metazoa > Arthropoda > Arachnida > Ixodida > Ixodidae > Rhipicephalus > Rhipicephalus microplus. Next base: position 16,896,027 of record NC_134701.1, on the reverse strand, counting down.
AAAACTTTCAGCAGAAAGTGCCTTATTAGCACAAAAAGAAATCATACTTTGCAATATCGAAAAGAGACTTCTGACACCTGCATTGCACTTGGACTTAAGTAAAGCCTTTGATCGTGTATCTCATGAACTGTTACTACAAAAATTAGAATGCTAAGGATTTAGGCGAATACCACTCGAACTTATGCAGTCAAATCTGTGTGCACGGTCTCAGTATGTTGAAATAAATGGCTTCAAATCGCGCACACAACCAATTAAAACCAGAGTACCACAAGGCAGTATCCTGGGGCCTGTATTGTTTTTATACTACATAAATGATATAGTCAGAATTTGGGAAAAATTATAACTTCATAATATATGCTCATGACTGCACATTATTTTTTACTGAAAAATATTTCAGTACTCTCGAGGCTTTAGCGGCCAACACATGTTATAAGCTTCGTGAATGGTCTATCAAGAACAATATAATGTTAAATGAATCAAAAACAAAATGTGTCCTTTTCCGAGCTCTCGGCATATTCCTGCATGTACCAAATTATGTTACCCTAGGCCCCTACAAAATTGCAGAGACCATATCGATTAAGACGCTTGGAGTAGTTTTTAATAAACATATGTCCTGGAATGAGCATACAGACCACATTAGTTTAAAGTTGCGACGCGTGGTTGGCACTCTAAATCGTTGTCGACGTCTTTTGCCCGTTACTGTAAAGCGACGCTTATATCAGGCTCTTTTCCATGCCCACTTGAACTACTGCGCTTTGGTATGAACAAACACTACGTCAAAAAATTTAAATAGGCTAAAAATACTTCAAAAAAGGGCGATCAGGGCCATAGAAAACATATACCTTGAACACACAGGACAACTTTTTCTTATACATAAAATTGTTAAGGCAAACGACATATACGAATTCGGGTTGTTACAATCCTATATTAGCGCAAACAGAGGGAAACTCGACGTATTCCTGACACTTGCAAATCTTGAACATACACAAACCACTTATTTCATCGATATAAACCCCCGTGGAAAATTCCGTTATCTCGCACCAACTACGACACCCAAAGACTTAGCCATATGCTACCTACTATATTGTCATGGGGTCGTGACGTGGCCGAAGACAGGAGACTTCGTGTTGGGACTTAACTGTTTATTTGGGCGAACCTGTGCCCGGTAAACGGAAAGTCTAATTACAGCAGCAGTCTTGCACAGATAGCATTCTCGGACTGATAGCGGCGAACGGAGCGTCGGCCTTCGATCAACAACTGACAAGCGGCGAAGCGCGTCGGCATTTATACTCTTGCCGTCGAATGTTCTAGCGTTATTGCTGGCGGGGGCGTAGGTTCCAGAACAATCTGTACCGTTCGCACAGTGGGCGTGATCTTATCGAAATGATCTACTACAGTCCGGAACCTTCTCGAAAACTGCAGGCGCGGTTTGCGCTGAGAATCGTGTGGTGTTGTGGGACGATAACAAAAACTTGGGAAATGGAATATGGCAATGCCCCCCTCTGAAAAAAGGCATCGTCCTGATGCTCTAACTGAAGATGAAGGTACAACAATAATGCAAGAAAGTACAATGAATAAATTACGACACAACAATATTACAAACAAAACACTGCTTCAGTTTGTTAACGCGCATGAAACGGCTTGAGGCGCGCGACGTGGACGACTTCAGGTAGCGATCGGCGTCGTTGAGAGTTCGTGATGCCGTCAGGTACCACCTCGTAATCAAGTGGGCCGAGACGTCGAACCACCCTGTACGGTCCAAAGTACCGTCGCAGAAGCTTTTCACTTGGTCCACGTCGGCGTATCGGCGTCCACACCCAAACACGTTCACCAGGCTGGTATTCCACGAAGCGTCGTCGAAGATTGTAACGGTGGCTGTCGGCCGTCTGTTGATTCTTGATACGGAGCCGCGCAAGTTGTCGGGATTCTTCGGCGCGTTGAAGGTACTCGCTCACATCGAGGTTTTCTTCGTCGGTGACGTTGGGTAACATGGCATCGAGCGTCGTTGCCGGGCTCCTTCCGTAGACCAATTTGTATGGAGATATCTGCGTCGTCTCCTGCACCGCCGTGTTGTATGCGAAGGTCACATGCGGAAGAATGGCGTCCCACGTCTTGTGTTCGACATCGACGTACATTGACAGCATGTCGGTGATCGTCTTGTTAAGCCACTCGGTGTGGCCGTTGGTCTGTGGGTGGTACGCTGTCATTCGGCGGTGGTTTGTTTGGCTGTATGCCAAGATCGCTTCAGTTAAGTCGGCAGTGAATCCCGTTCCTCTGTCTGTGATAAGGAGCTCCAGGGCGCCGTGACGTAGGACCATATTTTCGACGAAGAACTTAGCTACCTCGGATGCACTGCCTTTTGGCAGGACTTTTGTCTCAACGTAGCGGGTGAGGTAGTCGGTAGCTACCACGATCCACTTGTTTCCGTAAGCCGACGTCGGGAACGGCCCCAGTAGGTCCATACCAATCTGCTGGAAAGGTCGGCAAGGTGGATCAATTGGCTGCAGAAGTCCCGCTGGCCTTGTCCGCGGTGTCTTGCGTCGCTGACAGTCCCGGCATGTCCACACATAACGAGTGACGTCGGTGGTAAGACGTGGCCAGTAGTACCTTTCTTGTATCCTTGTGAGCGTGCGAGAAACACCGAGGTGCTCTGCCGTCGGATCGTCGTGCAGGGCCTGCAGGAGGTCTGTTCGCAGAGCTGAAGGCACCACAAGGATGTACTTAGCTCGAAGCGGTGAAAAGTTTTTCTTTTGTAGAAGACCGTTTCGTAGAAAGAACGACGCAAGTGCGCGCTTGAATACCTTCGGGACTTCGGCGGTCCTGCCTTCGAGGTATTCTATTAGGGCCTTAAGTTCCGGATCGGCCCGCGGTCGTTCAGTGAAGTCGTCGGTAGTTATCGTTCCCAAGAAGTAGTCGTCATCCGTGTCGTCGGGTAGCGGTTGGTCGACAGGCGCACGAGAGGGACAGTCGGCGTCGGAGTGTTTCTTGCCGGACTTGTAAATGACAGTAATGTCATATTCTTGAAGTCTCAGGCTCCATCGTGCGAGGCGACCTGAAGAGTCCTTCAAGGTGGCTCGCCAACACAAAGCGTGGTGGTAGCTCACAACTTTGAAGGGCCTGCCGTAGAGGTAGGGGCGAAATTTCGACGTAGCCCAGATGATGGCGAGGCACTCCTTTTCTATTGTGGAATAATTTGCTTCTGCTTTGGATAGCGATTCGCTGGCGTAACTAATAACCCTTTCAAGTCCGTCAGCCATCTGCACAAGAACGGCGCCAAGACCTACGCTGCTTGCGTCAGTATGTATTTCTGTCTCGGCGAACTCGTCGAAATGGGCAAGTAACGGAGGCGTCTGGAGGCAATGTTTAAGCTCCTGGAAAGCGTGTTCCTGTGGCGTTTCCCCCTTGAACTCCACGTCGGCCTTGGTAAGGTTAGGAGAGGATCGGTGATGCGGGCGAAGTTTTCACGAACCGCCTATAATAGGCGCACAGGCCCAGAAATTGGCGCACGGCCTTCTTTTCAGTGGGCGGCGGGAAGTCGGCGATGGCGGCTATTTTCCGTGGATCGGGACGAACACCAGACTTGCTGATAACATGCCCCAGAAACAAGAGCTCCTCATACGCAAATCTGCACTTTTCTGGCTTCAGTGTGAGTCCGGACGTCTTGATGGTTGAAGTACAGCTTCAAGGCGCCGAAGATGCTCGTCGAAACTCGAGGAAAACACGGCGACGTCATCCAAGTACACAAGGAAAGTCTGCCACTCCAATCCTGCCAGTACTGTATCCATAACGCGTTGAAAAGCTGCAGGCGCTGAGCAAAGGCCGAAGGGCATCACCTTAAACTCGAAGAGGCCGTCCGGTGTTATAAACGCTGTCTTCTCTCGGTCTATTGCGTCGACTTCGATTTGCCAATCGCCAATATTGAGGTCCATTGACGAAGAGTACTTGGCATTATGGAGCCGATCAAGTGCGTCGTCTATTCGTGGGAGAGGATACACGTCCTTTCTTGTGATTTTGTTCAGGCGGCGATAATTGACGCAGAAACGTAGGGCCCCATCCTTTTTCTTCACTAACACCACGGGGGATGCCCACGGACTCTTGGGCGGCTGGATAATGTCATCCCGCAGCATTTCATCAACTTCTCTCTTCATGGCCTCACGTTCTCGCGTCGAAACCCTGTACGGACTCTGACGGAGTGATCTGGCATTTTCTTCAGTTATGATGCGATGTTTCGTGATTGGGGTCTGCAAAATTTTCGATGACGACGAAAAGCAATCTTCGTATTGCAGGAGCAGGGCCTTGAGCTGTTCTTGCTTATCGTTCGGAAGTCTGGGATTGACGTCGAAAGCTATGGGAGGAGCTTGGTCTCTCTGAGCAGGTTCCACAGAATCGGCGAGGGCGAAAGCACTGGTGGCTTCGACAATTTCTTCGATGCATGCGACCGTTGTTCCTTTGTTCACATGTTTGTACTCATTGCTGAAATTCGTGAGCATAACCGTTGCTTTGCGTTCCCGCTGCTCTGGAATTCCTCTTGCGACGCAAATATTTCGGGTGACCAACAGATGCTGACTGCCTTTAACGACGACTTCCAAGTGAGGTGATTTAGGAGCGCCGACTGAAATAATGACGCTTGAGCGAGGCGGAATGGTGACTTGTTCTTCCAGCACATTCAAGGCATGGTGTCCTGATGGTGTGCGCGGCGGTAGTGCTTCTTCTGTGGATAACGTTGTCGACTTTGTTTTTAGGTTGATGACAGCACCATGGAAGCATGAGAAGTCCATGCCAAGGATGACATCTCTCGAGCAACGCTGTAGAACTACCAAGTCTGTAGGAGAAATACGGCCGTTCATGGTGACTCTCGCTGTGCAGATTCCTGCAGGCGTTACGAGATGACCTCTAACTGTGCGCATTTCAGGGTCTTTTCAAGCTGTCCTAACTTTCTTTAACATCGCGGCGAACGACCCACTGATGACAGAATAGTTGGCTCCAGTATCGACGAGAGCGGTCACACTGTGGCGGTCGATAAGAACGTCGAGAAGAATGGCAATTTGGGCTAGTTGGTTTGAATTCATGGTAATGAGGGCTGCATCGCGAGCACGAACGTGCTAGAAAAAACAGACGAAAGTCAAGTCACGGAAAGCAAAGAGGACAACACGAGCGCTGTGTTGTCCTCTTTGCTTTCCGTGCCTCGACTTTCGTCTGTTTCTTCTAGCACTTTCGTGCTCGTGCTGCAGCCCTCATTACCATGAAGAACGTCGAGGTCGCTAGTTCGCCGTCTCGCATTACAGTTAGGGCGTGGCGTCGGGTCACAGCTGCGTCGGCTTGTTCCGCTGCTTCCATGTTGCGTCGTCAGGCCACCTTCGGTAAGTGAGCTTTTGCCGTCAGGGCTTTGCCTGGTTGGCGTTGTGTTCGGAAAGCTCTAGTCACGGCGTCAAGTCGTCGGAGGATCTTCGGTAGTTCATCGTACAGCAACCGCACCTCCACCGGTTGCTGCCCTTAGTTTCCCGGATACGGGCTAGGAGACCGGCCCCGCGTTGGGCCGGAGTACTGCCGGGGGTGCGATGACATGCGGCGGCTGGGCGACGGCGAACGGGAAGGACTTCGTGGTGTCCATTGAGTTCCTGTCGGGTAATCGGTGATGTCACTTGGCCATTCCCCTGGCTGCGGACGTGGTGCATCGACGGCGAAGCCACGCAGTCCCATCTGTCGGTACTGGCAACGGCGGTAAGTGTGCCCGGCCTCGCCGCAGTGGTAGCACAGTGGGCGGTGGTCAGGGGTGCGACAAACGTCGGTTTTTCTCGGCGCACTGCGCTTGCCCGCTGGCGAACGGTAGGTCGTCGGTGGGGGTGGTGGCGGCGGTGGTGTCTGGCGACGGAAGTGCGATGGGGCGGCGTTTTGGTGAGCGCGTGGAGGAGGGGCGTGGCGGCGTGCTGCAGCAGCTTAGCTCATGACTTGCAGCTGCGGCTCTTGAGGCTCAGGAACGCCCAGCGACTGCTGGATCTCCTGGCGTACGACGTCCGCGATTGATTCCACGTGAGGCTGCACTGAAGGAAGTAATTTTCGCAGCTCCTCTTGCACGATCGACATTCAAGCGCTCAGATCGTCTCACGCAAGTCAGTGGTTCCGAGCGCTTGAATGTCGGCGTAGCTTGTAGACGAGAAGCTACGATTATATTGCGGCGTGCGCATCTCGAGCATCTTCTCTATAGTAGATGCTTCTGAAATGAATTCGGCGACCGTCTTAGGCGGGTTTCTGATCAGCCCGGCGAAGAGTTCCTGCTTTACTCCTCGCATAAGTAGACGCACCTTCTTCTCCTCGGACATGTCGGAGTCAGCGTGGCGGAAGAGTTTAATTATATCTTCCGTGAATATCGCCACATTTTCATTTGGCATCTGCATGCGGGTTTCGAGGAGAGCTGCGGCCTTCTCCTTGCGCACCACACTTGCGAATGTGGCGATAAACCTGGCGGGAAAGGCATCCCACGTTGTGAGGCTTCGCTCTTGATTCTCGAACCAGGTCCGAGCAGCATCCTCCAAGGCGAAATACACATGCCGTAGCTTGTCTTCGTCTGTCCAGTAATTGAAGGCGGCGACGCCGTCGAACCTTTCGATCCAGCTTTCCGCGTTTTCCAGTGGTGAACCGCGGAAATTTGGCGGCTCTTTGGGTAGCCGGAGTAGGAGTGGTGCAGGTAGAACCGGCGTTGACATGGTTGCCGGGGTCGACGTCAACGTCTTGGTTTTCCAAGCCTTGTCCAGTAAAAGCCCGTACTCCGGTGGCAGACCTTGTTGCCTGCGGCTAACTCGCTGCTCGTTGCTGGCGTCGGTATCTTCACGGCGTGGGCTGGGTTCACGGCTTGACGGAGGCGCCCGGTACATGGAAGAAACAGCACCTCCACCAGATGTCACGGGGTCGTGACGTGGCCGAAGACAGGAGACTTCGTGTTGGGACTTAACTGTTTATTTGCCCGGTAAATGGAAAGTCCAATTACAGCAGCAGTCTTGCACAGATAGCAGTGTCGCACTGATAGTGGCGAACGGAGCGTCGGCCTTCGATCATCAACTGACAAGCGGCGAAGCGCGTCGGCATTTATACTCTTGCCGTCGAATGTTCTAGCGTTATCGCTGGCGGTGGCGTAGGTTCCAGAACAATCTGTACCGTTCGCAGAGTGGGCGTGATCTTATCGAAATGATCTACTACAGTCCGGAACCTTCTCGAAAACTGCAGGCGCGGTTTGCGTGTGGTGTTGTGGGACGATAACAAAAACTTGGGAAATGGAACGTGGCAATATTGAACTCATACGAGCAGCAAGACATAAAAATTGACACATTAAACAATATCGATGTGAAAACACTATTTTTGTAGATTTGTACTCTTTACATAGGTCACTCTGTATTGCTCTGCATCATTTATTGTGTTTCTTTATGTATTTTTTTCTTATTATTTCTTTTGTGTAACCTCATTGTGTACCTTTCTTATGTAGGAAAGCGATTACACATACCTTGCGAATTACTGTGCTCATGTGTTTATGAGGTATTCCTTTTTGTTTGTATACCTTGGCCTGTCATTTACTTTGTCTTCTGCTTGAATTGTTTCCTGCTCTATATTATTTATTTTTTTTATTTTTATTGTATTTTTGTTTTCACCCTGTCATTGCTGACGTAGGGTGGACGGTGCTTAGTCAAGCTGCAACAACTGCAGCTTTTTTGCCATCTCCCCATTTTTCGCCATTGTATTTGTTTTGGTGAAAATAAAAACTTCGAAATGACGGCAAGGTTCACAGCCTGAAAGGGGGAAAGTGTTCGCATGTTAACAGTTTTTTTCGCACGCATTCAAAGATTGTTGCACTCTTGGTGCACGGAGCGTTCCACTTGATGTCCACAGAGTTCACAAAAATTAAAACACTTTGAACGTATACAATTGCAACTCTACACTCGAATCATATAGTCAGCTCCAGCGTTATCACTTCCTTTTCCACAGTGAAGTCGTATTCTATCCGCATTGGGCTCCAACGGAGACTTCTGTTGTTAGCGTGCTTGGCCCAGTTGATGTAGGCCAGCGGCTGATGATCACTCTGCAGTACGAACTTCTTGCCGGAGAAATAAACATGCAATTTTTGAACAGCTCATACAAGCGCAGACCTTTCTAGTTCTACGGTTGAGAATCGCGTCTCCCGCGAAAGGAGCTTCCTACTTGCGAAGGTGACAAGATGGAGAATAGCGTCATAACACTGCATGAGTACGGCTCCCACACTGGTAGACGATGCGTCTGTGCGCAGAACAAATCGCTTCTCCAAGTCAGGCAGTCTCAAAATTGGAGTGGCACGCAACAATCCTCGAAGCTCGTCAAATGTCTCCTGTTGACATTGTTCCCAGATCACCTTGTTGGGTGCACGCTTCCGAGTTAGCTTTGTGAAAGGATGAGAAGTAGGCATAGTTTGGTACGAAGTCCCGGTAGTACCCCATGATACCAAGAAAGGGTCTGACTTCTTTCTTTGTGTGAGGTCTTTTTCCAGCTTGTGTCTGTTCAAGTGTTTCAAGCTGCGGCCGTAAGACTTCATTTCCCACGATGTGGCCCAAGAACATCACAGAAGTTGAACCAATTTCACTCTAGGATGGCTTTATTATGAGCTGTCTGCGCCGTGATTGTCTGAAGAAGCGTTGAAGCGTGTCAATGTGCGTCTCCCATGTGTCTGGGTAAAGCAAAGGTGTACGTGAGAAATGTCAGCCACAACTTTTCGCTTGAGTCATGTGAACCCTGCTGGTGCCGTTTATATACCGAAAGGCACAAAGAGGAACTAGTAATGGCCAGCCATTGACTGAAATGCTGTTGTGTGTTTTTAGTCTTTATGCGTTGGAACTTGCCAGTTTCCCTTCGCGCATTCGAATTTAGAAACATAGCAAGCATTCCCTGAGTTTTCGAAAAGCCGGTCAACTCGTGCTCATTATTCATTACGACGACTTTGTTCAATTGCCGGAAATCAATGCATAAACGCATGTTGACGTCTTTTTTTTAACTACGACAGCCGGTTACTACGATATCATCTTCTACACTTTTTCCTCGACTGCCTGTTGAACAGCAAATGGTATAAGGTATTGGCGTAGGTTCACCGGCTCTGTAGATGTTGTGATCATGCACTCTACGATGTTCTTCTTTCCCGGAACGTCTGAAAAAATATCTCTTTAGTCTGAAAGAATCTTCTCAATCTGTACCTTCTGGGTCATGTCCAAGGTGTTGGTGACTTTTACATCTCGGTACGTCTTTTGCTGTTGAAACGAGAGCAATGGTAGCTTTGGTTCCCCCTCTGGCTGTTCTGTCTGGAGCGTGACAGCCGCGTGGTTTGCCGTGTCAGTAGATGGTGGTCTTTCCTCATATTTTTAAGAATGTTGTGGAAAGAACTGGTTCGGGTTCCCAGGTCAACGACATAATCTATTTCATTGAGCTTACTAGTACAGTGAACGGGCCCTTTTAAGTTAATATCAGTTTGTTGGCGTCGGAATGTAGCGGTAGCAACATGCACCTTGTCGGATGGTAGCAGTAGCAGTATGCACCTTGTCTGCGACGCAGAGTTGACGATACTTCGCTTTGCGATCGTAGTATTTCTTGTATGTCAGCTTGCCTTTCTGCAGCTCCTCGTGAACAACTTTACACGTCTCATACAAACAACTGCGAAGCTCCATGACAGCCATACGTAGTCTTTGTTTTGGCATCGAGAGTTTCGTGCGTTCATAAATTCTTCAGTATAGATTGGTCCTCTAATATATCAACCATACAGAAGGTTGAAAGTAGAAAAGCAGAGACTAGGCTGAGGCATCTTTTTGTAGGAAAATAATAAATGCGCCGAATATTTCTACCAGTTCTTTGTTCTTTCCTGGAACATGAGCCATATCATTTGCTTTAACGTACGATTGGGGCGTTCAACAAGACCATTTGCCATTGGGTGGTAAAGGGTAGTTGGCAACTGATGGAAAGACAGTAGTCGGTTCACTTCTTTTATTAGGCTTGAGGTAAATGACGTTTTCTGATCGCTCACAATTTCTCATGGTATTCTCACGCGTGAAAACATTTCAACAAACGCCTCAGCCGCCCTCTCCGTTTCTATGCTTGGTAAAGCAACAGCATCGGGACATCGTGTTGCGCCGTCCACCATCAAGAGGATAAAATGGTTTTCTTTTGTTGATGTTGGTGATAGCGGGCCGCTTATATCGATCGCCGCAGGTAGGAAAGGCACGTCGATCACCGGCATTTTTCCAAGAGGGACACTTCCGACCAAGTGCTTTGGAACAGTATGCTGGCAGTGTATTTCTCATCCCAAAATGTTCAAAACTGCTTTACGTCTCTCGCTAATCTATAACCGTACAACAAGAAACACACACGCAACCCTGAAGTATGGAAAGTGCCTTGGTCTCGGAAGAACTACAGCCTGCAATCACTAGCTTATAAAAAATTGGGGTACCCTGAAGCTTCGCCTTTAAGAGTTGAACGCGATAGCGGAATCCGCCCCCTAATCGCTAAGTGCATACTTACTCATATGTTTGTTACATACACACGCACGCACACAAAAACGCCCACAGTAGGTTGGACCAGCGCGCGCTATTATTGCTGAATGGGCTCGTTTTCGTCGTGACACCTGTCCAACAAAATGCGTTAAAAGGGGCCTAAAACACTTTTTCAAGCAACCATGGAATGAATTCACTAGAAGAGCTTATTGCCTCACGAATTCAATGCTGCAAAATTATCAAGAATTCGTCCAGTTCGAGTGGAGTTACAAAGGTTTGTCGCATGCTGCAATTGTATTATCTTTTCTCTCGTCCCGACGAAAGCCCTGGAATCTAAGCAGGAAAGGGTGGCAGGGCAAAGAAGCTACCGCGCCTCGTGACCTTGAGCAATTTTTTTTCTTCGAATGCGCTGCTTGTCAGTGCGATCGCACGCGCACGCGTGGAGAAGTAGCGGCCTCCCGCAGCTATCTGGTAACTTGATGTTTCGCTCACTGACACACAGACGATTTTTCGCTCACAACCAACGGGGCCGACACCCGCAGCGCGTTTTCTACGACACGAGCTCTTTAACGCTACCACGTTTATATTCCAACAATACTGATTGATTGATATGTGGGGTTTAACGTCCCAAAACCACTATATGATTATGAGAGACGCCGTAGTGGAGGGCTCCGGAAATTTAGACCACCTGGGGTTCTTTAACGTGCACCCAAATCTGAGCACACGGGCCTACAACATTTCCGCCTCCATCGGAAATGCAGCCGCCGCAGCCGGGATTCGAACCCGCGCACTGCGGGTCAGCAGCCGAGTACCTTAGCCACTAGACCACCGCGGCGGGGCTATTCCAACAATACTCAACCGGCACAACCACACAACCGCGTTAAATAAAAAAAAAACATCTGCGCGACTACTTTTTATTCTAATAATAACACATTACTCTTCGTTCTTGTACGAAGTGTCATTGTTACATTTTATGTGTGTGTGTAATGTATGCAGATATGTATGTATAATGCTTTCGATGCAAACGCTATGTAAAAGCACTTGTTGACATGTGTCATACATATGCTACTGCCATGTAAGGGACCCTGACCTTCGTCAAGCTGCTGCGACAGCTTTTTGCCAAGGTGTCCCTCCAGATTGTTTTTTTTTGTTAAATAAAAATTGAATTGGCTTGAAATAAATTGGAGGCATGCTCACGTGATCGCCTTATCAATTGCACGGGCAAATGCATCGCGAGCGCCACGGTGCGTACGGGATACTCAGAGCCGGCCAAAAAGGCGGCGATTGCCCCGCCACGGTGGTCTAGTGGCTAAGGTACTCGGCTGCTGACCCGCAGGTCGCGGGATCAAATCCCGGCTGTGGCGGCTGCATTTCCGATGGAGGCGGAAATGTTGTAGGCCCGTGTACTCAGATTTGGGTGCACGTTAAAGAACCCCAGGTGGTCAAAATTTCCGGAGCCCTCCACTACGGCGTCTCTCATAATCAAACAGTGGTTTTGGGACGTTAAACCCCACAAATCAATCAAAGGTGGCGATTGCCCTTGCACTGGTCACGGCACCAAAGGCTGCGGTCGTGGTCGGCGATACCCAGCGGAAAGGTGTGCTCACGTGATTGCCGTTGTGAGTAGCACGGGCAAATGCATCGCGAGCGCGCCTCGGTGCGTAGGAAACACAAAGGCGGCCGAAGAGGCAGCGATTGCTCGTGCACCGGTCGCGGCACCGGAGGCTGCGGTCGTGATCAGTGACTTGCCAGCTGCCATCCATGGCTTCGCGGGAGGTCACATCTCGTGTCTAGCGGCCCGGATACTTCAATCAAGTAATGGCAACAAGGACGGCGGCAAACTTCGAGGAATGTTGGCTTCGGCGCCGTCGAACTCGTATCTCAAAAGTTAAACTGCGACTGTCTTCCTTCTGTAGACTCCGGCTCACACCAGCATTCCGAACGCCAGCAACCGGGCAGCTCACACCACTGCTCTAGATCTCACTGACCAAGCCACAGCCGATTCGGTGGCCACCTTCACATCCTAGAGCACGGCGATGGCATTATTAACACAACAGCAACGACCGCAATGGTCGCGGGGATATCACCTGACATCATTCAATGACACGACACAATATGCAGACTAAACAGACAAAAATACCCACCAGCACACAACAAATTACACAAGGCAGGCCGTAAGTTGGAGGTTACTACAGACAAATACATACCCTAGCCCGGCAATCTTACGCCTATGTTATCCCCAGCTGATGCCCGACGGACGTGTGTAAAGCGTGCGGGGAAAGGAATGACTTTGAAAAGGAAAAGAAAGAAATAAGCGTGGTGCTGTTACTGTCTCACCCGATGGAGGACACCTTCACAAGACCGGATGGGGTAATGGGATTTAAAGGGACAGAAGAAAAAAGGCAACAGAAGGGCGGAGACTAAAGAGCACTCGATTCATCTGACGTACGCTCGCGAGAACACCCGCGCACAACACGCAATCGACAGAGAAGACCACCGAAGAGCCTAAGATGAAGTGATGCGCCTATTAAAGAATAATAAAAAAAAACACTGGACAAGTCGAAAGAAGACTAGGGCGCTCCCCGACTCACAAGAAAGGGGAATATGATGTAAGTTCTCATAGAGCCGCGCTTCTGATATGGGAAAAGAGAAAGATAAAAATCACAGCTATGCCACAAAGGCGAAGCGATGAACGTGATTGCAACAAATTGGAAGGTCACGCGCAAAACGGCAAGCAGTTCGAAACGTGCCCCGCGTTCCTCACGCACAACATACTGGCAGGTACCGATGAACACAAATAAACGTCTCAGTTGTTGTTTCGCTGCGTCTGAAGAGCACGCTCTTTTTACAAGCGGAGATTGTGAAACAAGTGGAGTGACCTTTGCGCACCCGGTAACTACCACAGAAGCATTCCAGTGAAAGCTCGGGCGTGCGATTGTGTCCACCGCGAGATAAGCGGTTGCACGCAGGGGCGTCTACCCTCTCCGTGGGGCGAAGTACGGGTGGGACATGAGTGGGCCGCCACCGCGTCGTGACGATCTGGCGACACGCGTTCATTGTGCCATCTCGCTGGCGACACTGAAAGCACGATAGTCCCCCTCCCCCCCGAGATCCCAGGCACCAGCGGTAAGTCGTAGATATAAATAGCTTGCCGTTTGAACGTTGAAGGACGTGCTCTTTTGTAGCTCGGTGGTAAACGTCTTGCGTTCACGACGCAGAGGTCCCCCGTTCGATTCCGCGCGCCGGAGTCTTTTTCTGGATTTTTTCTTTCTCGTGTTTTCTCATATATATATATATATATATATATATATATATATATATATATATATATATATATATATTCGCTTACATATATGGTGAGTGACGGCGACGCCAACGCCAATGGCGAAATCCAGCCTAAAGTGTCCATATAATTATTATCGCAATAAAAGAAAAAGCCATCAGGCAGCCCGGAGAGGCGAACGTAAACAAAGTCACGTGGCTGTCAGAGGAAGCGTGCGGCGCAGCGCGAGGCAAACAATACTTACTCACGAGTGTAACAGGCCTCGTTAAAGGTGCGTAAAAAGATTGGCATCGCGGAAGAAATCTAGAACGCGCGCCGGAAGGTCGCACCGTTAGCTCTGAGGAACAGGGCTTGTTCAGGACTAACGTTTCCCAGTTGCACGTAGGTGTTGAGGAGACGGCGGCGAATATCCGTGTAACTAGGACACTGACGAAAGACATGTTCAATCGTCTCGTCTGCCGGACACTCAATACAGGAAGGGCTGTCACTGCCAGTGAGTCGGAAGAGCCATTTCGCCATTCGGCTGCAACCAGCACGAAGACGCAGCAGGAATGCACGAGCACGCCGACTACGTCCTGTTGGCGGTAGGCGTGAGACGGGACAACCGGCTGCTGTGCGGGGGTCTGAATGGAGAGCCAAAACGTGGTGAGGGATTATTTGCTATGCCACATCGAAAATGCGCACGAAGTTCGTGGTGGGTGTCGACGGGTCATGGGCGTTCTTTGCAAGCTCGTCGGCTGCTTCGTTGCCGCACACTCCAACGTGTGAAAGCACCCACTGAAAGGACACAGCGCACCCACTTCTCATTACCACCATAAACAAGCACGTGAGGCGTTGCGCGATGAATGAGCCATGATCTCCTCTCACGAGGTTGAGGAGCACCGCTCGAGAATCGGAGAAGACTAAGGCTGATGGCGGCAGGAGCTCAGCCAGCTCATCTGCCGCCAATTTCAGCACCGTGAGCTCAGCGGTCGTAGATGGCGCCAAGACGAGAAGACGACACCTCCTTTCGTTACCGAGTGATGTGATGATGCTGGCAGTGGCAGCCGAGCCATTCCTGTTCTCCGAGCTGTCAATATGAACATGAAATGGTCGGCATAGTGCTCCTCGATCAGGACGCAGATTTCCCGTTGTAGAGCAGCTCGAGGTGTGTGCCCCTTGCTGTGAATTCCCGGAATTGTGGTCGATATGTGCAGCCGCAAGTCCCAGTGAGGTGGGATTGACAGGAGTCCGGAGACAGGAGCGTTGGTGATGAGGCCGACACATTCCAGCGCGCCAGTGTGGGGCAGCCAGAGGTGCCGATTAACCCCTTGTAGGGCAACGGGAAATATCTGTCCCATTTTTCGTTCCCCACAGAATTTCTCGTGAGACACAGTGGGACGCATCAAGCCTATTTTTTTCTGTGCTGCCATCTACATTGAGATTTTTACACTTCTGTTGAATCTCGTTTCGAAGCTGAACAATAGAAGTGTGGCAGCTTGGACTAATTGGTATGGCATGACGATAGTTATAGCGCGAGAACAAAACGACGACACAGAGACAAGAAGGACACGTTTCCTTCGTGTCCTTCGCGTCTTTCTTGTCTCTGTGTCGTCGTTTTGTTCTCGCGCTCTAACTATTGTCATGCTGTACAATAGGTAGCGTTAAGTGTACATTATTTTAAAAATTGTGTTTTTTGTTTCACCGGTGGCACAAATTTCCGCATTGTGAGTCTCTGGAAAAGAATTATTCAAGATGACAAGTGAGTGTACCCTTTTCTGTGCTTTGAAAGAAATAGTTCCAGCTTGTAATAATTGGGTGTTTTCTACAATACAAGCAATACTTACTCCTAAAAGCTTTTGTGAATGGTGCCAAGGCAAAAACTGCATGACGATGGGATAAGCCTACTGCCACCGCTGCCTGCATTCAATGTGTAGTGAAACATTTCACCGACTCGTTTGTTTTCTGTTTGCTTGTAAAAACGCAGGTAAACGATTGCTGACGTGGCAGTAAGTGCTGGAATTATATTTTAGCCTTCCTGACGACCCTACGTCGAGTGATTCCGAGAGAGATACGGATGAAGACTTCGCACCCGAGCTCGCTCCGCCTGATTCAGATGAGCAAAGCAGTGAAGCTGAAACGGCGGCACAAACGAGGAAACCACAAAAGCGAAAGGCTACCTATTCAAAAAAGAAAAGGAAGCAAAAGAAAGTGCCTAGAATTCGCGACGAAGCTATCGCACATGACTTCTACTGTCTTTACACTATCTTGCAAACATATCTGAATGAAATGGAACATTGGCTGGATGGATTGATGTTGTACCTAAATACCAGTAAATGTGCTATTCTCGTTTTTCCTATGAAAGATCCCGTCCACATATCTACCAATTACAAGCTTCAAGATATCCCACAAGTACAATCATTGAAGTATCTTGCAGTTATGTATAATGAACATCTAAATTGGCGCCCTCACGTTGAATACATCGCGACAAAAGCAGTACGCGCGATGGGCGTATTGCGGAGGTTGAGCAATTGTAGATCAGGTGTGAGAAGGAAAGCACTTTCGATTATATATAAAATGTATGTCCGACCTGCGTTAGAGTTTGGCTGCGTTCTTTTTTCTGGTGCGCCAGCCTACAAACTTCGGCCGCTTGTTCTATTGGAAAGAGAGGCTTTACAGCTCTGCTTAGGACTTCCAAAGTATACTGCAAATGCAGTGTTATACCTTGAAGCACGAATACCAACCTTATTAAGTCGCTTTAACATTTTTACTGTGCAGACCTTTTTACGACTTTATGAAGCACCATTTAACCCTGAACAAATTATTTTTATTTCCAATCCTGACCTATTCTTCTCCGTGCATTTGCCCAGATTTCACAAATCACAAATAGTATTTGATCAATCGTTACTTGAGCCTGTAAATGTACAAGTTCGTTATCTGATTCCTTTACCTGAGCAATAAATTTCTCCAGAATTTGTTTACCATGATATCTTCCCAACTGACGCTAAACTATTACCTAAAGGCGTTTAAAATGGTTTATTGCAGGACCTTTTAAGTACTCTGCCAACAAATATTATTATAACAACAGACGCACTTCAATCACAGGAAAAATCAGGCGTTGGAATATACTGCCCCGTACTTGACTGGTGATTTTCACTTCGCTTACCAGATTTTCTTCCTGTCTTTTTGGCTGAATTCATAGCAATATTGTTAGCTTTGCGAAAGGTAAATATATCCATTCCAGTCGTAGCGGTCATAACTGATTCATTATTAGTGTGCGTTTCTCTGTCCGCATCTGGTCACTCACCCATACTGAAACTTTTTAAATCATTGGTTCCCTGTCATCTCCGAAGTATTCATTTATTCTGGGCACCAGGGCACAAAGGTTTGTTGTTAAACGAAATAGCTTATTCTCTTGCGAAGGCATCGCTTTCGACACGCATCATTCCTATTTTCCCTCATACAGTATACATTACGGTGGCACGATTTCGCACACTTAAACTCAGGCAAAATTTATCAGACCTTGCACTGACGGCTTCTCCGGAGTACAACCACTTATTTCCCTGACGCAGTGAACTGTCTAATTCAAGGATGATGGAAGTTGCCATCACAAAATTTCGTTGCCGCGTCACCTCCCTCAATTTTTACTTGCATAAATCAGGTATATTGAATTTGCTTATGTTCATTTACTGTAATCAAGAGGAAACGATCAGTCATTTTTATTACATTGTCGCCGTTTCGATTTATTCAGGCAAAGCATACTAGCACCACCTCTTCAAAGACTGGGCTTGCAATTATCACAACCTGATCTTCTTTCATTTGGAACCTCTACACTGGGTTTCAGCCACAGGGATGTTTTATTCGCCGTTCAGGAATACATCACTGCGACCAAACGATTTTTTTTTGCTAAATTACGGTCTCGGTATTTTTTTGTGCAAACTGGATATCGGCATTTCAAATCAAAATTAAATTACAAAAGTTTTGTAGGAATGACGCAATGCTGAAAGTATAGGGCTAATTCACCTTATAATCGGCCAATCCCCTCCTTTGGGTACGAGTCATTTGCACAGAGAAACAACAACAACAACGAGAAGTCAAAGAGGAGAAGGTTGGGGCATGGAAAAGCAGCGAACCGGATGCCGTCATTCGTGTTTCAAATATTTGGGACCCACAATACAGTGCAAATCTCCCGACGACGCCTTGTGAAGCTTTTGCTCTTTTGTTTGACGAAGGTATCATGAACACACTGGTGACTGAGACAAACCGCTTAGCCAAACAGAAAGGCCGACAGCTTTGGAGAGAGCTAACAATTGAGTAACTTCGTGCATGCTTTGGCATGCTTCTGCTGATGAGCACAAACCCCAGACATCAAATGTACCTGTACTGGAGCAGTGACAGTTTATTTCAATTGTCCTGAAATATCAAAGATTACGTCGTTCCATCGTTTTCAAGCCATTATGAACTGTTTGCACCTCACCAACCTAACCAAAGAAAAAAAGTGAAGAAGGGTACGACAGATTGGCAAGAGTGCGTCCTCTCATCCTTGCACTGAAAGAAAGTTTCAAGAGACAATACACTTCATCAGCGCACCAAGCTATTGATGAGAGTATGATAAGATTCAAAAGCCGGTGCTCACAGAAGCAGTACCTCCCAATGAAACCTATCAAGCGGGGATGCAAGGTGTGGTGAGGTGTGGTGCAGAGCCGACTCCCAGACAGCTTACCTGATTGATTGATATGTGGGGTTGAACATCCCAAAACCACTATATGATTATGAGAGACGCCGTAGTGGAGGGCTCTGGAAATTTAGACCACCTGGGGTTCTTTAACGTGCACCCAAATCTGAGCACACGGGCCTACAACATTTCCGCCTCCATCGGAAATGCAGCCGCCGCAGCCGGGATTCGAACCCGCGCCCTGCGGGTCAGCAGCCGAGTACCTTAGCCACTAGACCACCGCGGCGGGGCCAGACAGCTTACCTGATTGAATTTCAGGTCTACGAAGGTAAAGGTGCAGACCGACCTGTGAACGTAAGTCTTGGTGAGCATGTTGTGCTATTCATCATTGACGGAGTAAAGGCTGGCACGCAGCTACATTTCGAGAACTTTTTCACGTCCACACGCCTAATGGAGGCCTTGAAAGAAAAGAACATTTTGGCCACAGGAATGGTTCGTCTAAACCGCAAGGACTTACCTGATGAAATCAAACGGGATAACAAGCTACAGAAGGGACAGTATATCAGGCGGGTGAAAGAGAGCATCACAGCTTATCAGTGGCGGGACACAAAAAACACACACGTGCTGTCCAACTTTCATCACCCAGCGACACGTTGTTCGAAAGCTTTCTAATGGCTCATCCATATCCGTCCAGTGCCCAAAAGCAGTCTCCAACTACAATAGTCGACAAGTTTGACCGAAGAGAGAACGCATACCCGGTGGACCGACAATCTAAGAATTCGTGGTACCGAATTTTTTTACTTTCTGCTTGACGCAGCAATAGCAAATGCTTTTCTTGAAATGAAAGCAGTCATTGAAATGAGCTACCTTTGGTTCCGGCTTGTCCTTGGTCGCCAGCTGATAAACGAACAAACATTCAAAGGATCCAGCAACCGCCCGTATCGAGTCAACAAGAAAGGTGCCAAACATGGCCAGAAAATGGTAGGCGTTGCTGATGAAGTCCGATTTCTGGGAGCTGGACATCACCCTCAGAAGACTGCAAAAATGAGGCGGTGTCGTTGGTGCTCGACTGCCAAGAAAGAAGCGCGCACCAAACTTCTGTGTTCTGTGTGCAATGTGCCCTTTTGTTCAACGTGTTTAAGACCTTTTCATGCCGGCCGAATGTAAGCCCGGAGCCCTCAAGGAGTATTGGGACAAATGCGTCCCATTTTGTTATTTTAATTTAGCGCCAGTGGGACAAATGTGTCCCAGTATTTTTAATAAAATACTCGTTGTAAAGCTTTGAAATTTCTTTCAAACTACTTCTGTTGGCTTGGTTAGTAAAATAATACAGCATTTTTCTGTTTTCTTAAACAAAACCTATCCTGCCCTACAAAGGGTTAACCAGCGCCTTGCCCCCTCACGCCGTGTGCATGCGCTCAACATGGCGCAGAGCACAGGCCTTGACTCTGAGCGAGAGGTAAAATTGGTTGACCTCGGAGGAGGAGGAGAAAAACTTTATTCAACAGAGGAGTTTGGAGCACGCAGGCTCCCGGGCCCCCGCACGACTCCTTTGCGCTCAAGCGTTCATTTGGTGGTGGTCCATGACGCTGGCAGCCCGGTCGGCCGCCATGGTCTGCTCAACCGGGTCCTCTGAGCGCAGTAGGGTCTCCCAATCCTTCCAAGTCTTTAGGTGCTCTAGGGCCCGCGGGGGAGGATCCGCCGGGCAGTGAGAAAGGATGTGTATAGCAGAAGCATGAGGTTCAGGGCAAAGGGTACAGGCTGAGGTGAGGAAAAGGGGGTGATAGTGCGATAGAATGAGAGGAGAGGGAAGAGTGTGAGTTTGTAGCTGGCGCCAGAGGGTTGCCTGTCGGTTGCTCAGGGACTTGTGCGGTGGGGGATATAGCTGACGTGCTGCCCTATAGGCCTGAGTCAGCTCGTTGAAAGTGTGCGCGCGGTCCTTCGTGAATCCCAGATCGGAGGCCGCGGGAGCCCGGTTTAAAGAACCTCGGGCTAAGAGGTTGGCGGCCTCGTTTCCAGGATTCCCGCAGTGCGCGGGCACCCAAATCAACTCCACTTGACGGGGCGGGGTTGCAGCGGGCGAATCCAGTATGCAAAAAGCAGGGACGTGAACTCGGCCTCGTGCAAAATTTAAGATTGCGGTTTTGGAATCTGATAAGACGTACCGTGCTTCTGTGTTTACGATTGCTAAGGCAATGGCAGCTTCCTCTGCAGCTTCGGGGGACGTGTCTGGAGGGAGTGTGTGTGTACCTATGGGAGAGAGATCGTGATCCACCACGGCAGCGACCGCTTCATCACCCACACAGGCTGCGTCTACCCATACGGCGTCTGGTTCGGCGCCGTAACATAGGTGTAGAGTTTTAGCGCGAGCTCTGCGACGTTTATCGTGGTGGTCGGGGTGCATGTTACGGGGAAGTGGTGTAATGAGGAGTTCGCGGTGCAGGGGTCTTGGTATGGGGAGTAATGTGGGATCATTGGCGGGTATCTGGATTCCAAGAGAATGTAGAATATGCCGACCAGTGTCGGTTTGTGTGAGACGAAGGTATTGTGCTTGGCGGTGCGCGTCTATAAGTTCCCCGATAGTGTTGTGAAGGCCTAACTTGAGAAGTCGATCGGTAGGTGTACTTATGGGAAGGTGGAGGGCTACTTTGTATGCCCGACGGATGAGGGCGTCCAATGTTTCAGTGTCGCGGCGAGAGAGTTGGAGGTAGGGGGTGCAGTAGAGCACACGGCTGAGTACAAAGGCATGAATAAGGCGACATAGGTCGCCCTCCTTCATGCCTCGGTAACGGCCTGAGACCCGGCGGATGAGGTGCGAGATCGCCCCTGCAACCTGCTTGAGTCTCCGGATTGTGTTTGTGTTCTTCCCATCCCTCTGGATATGCATGCCCAGTATCCGGAGGGTGTCGACCTCTGGTACCGATCTGCCATCCAGTTCGATGACGATGGGTGGGGAGGGGGAGTTGCGGCTTTTGGGGCGGATGCAGAGCAGTCCGGACTTCTCTGGAGAACAGGTTAGTCCTACGCTAACTGCATAATTTTGCGTTAGGTTGGCGGCTGTTTGGATGGTGTCCTGTATGTCACCGTCACTGCCATGGGTAGACCAGAGCGTGATGTCGTCTGCGTATAGGGTATGTTTCAGATGAGGAACAGTTGCCAATTGTCGAGCTAGGGGGATGAGAGTGATATTAAACAAGAAAGGTGAGAGGACGGACCCTTGAGGGGTGCCGACACTCTTTAGTGTGTATGTTGGGTGGGTGAGCGGGCCGAACTGAAGTTCGGCCGTGCGTGCTGTGAGAAAGGCCTGAATGTAAGTGTACGTACGTGTACCCACGTTCAGTGGAGAAAGTGCTGTCAGGATCGCATGATGCTCAACGCGATCAAAGGCTTTGGATAAGTCCAGAGCCAGCACTGCCTTTGTGTGGCCCGGAATGAGCGAGTCGAAGATGTCGTGAGTGATTTGTAGCATGGCATCTTGAGTGGACAAATGGGGGCGAAAGCCAACCATGCTGTGAGGGTATAAGTCACGGTCTGTCATATGCTGTGAAAGCCTCGCCAGTACAACACGTTCGAAAAGCTTGCCCAAACACGAAGTTAATGAGATTGGGCGAAGGTTTTGGAGTGTAAGTGGTTTGTTGGGCTTCGGTATGAACATTACTTTCGCGTGACGCCAGGACTGGGGAAGCGTTCCTTCCTTCCAACACTGGTTGAAGTACTCCGTGATGCGAGTGATCGATTTGTCATCCAGGTTGCGGAGTGTTGTGTTGGTAATCAAGTCGGCTCCGGGTGCGGATTTAGTGCGGAGAGTCAACAGCGCGGCTCTGACCTCCACCTCGGTTATATCTGTGTCGAGTTCGGCATTCGGTTGTCCTGTGTATGAGGGAAGAGAAGTTGGTATGCCGGGCGATGTGTAGGTGTCGCGGAGTGTATCCAAAAGATCATTGGGGTTGTCCATGTGTGCGTGTATAAGCCGGGTGACGTGGTGCTGGGTTGTGGTTTTCGTGTGCGATGGGTCGAGGAGGTGTCGGAGGAGATGCCACGCCCTTTTGGTGGTCAGTCTGCCAGCAATGTCGTCGCATACCTGCCCCCAATTGGAGCGGCACAGCTCCTCCGAATGTATTTGGATTTGGGATTGTAGAGTGGCTAAGCGTTTCTTTAGCGTCCTGTTATGTTTACCCCGTTTCCACCGCTCTAGAAGGCTGTGGTAGGCATCCCATAGGTGAGCGAGTCGGTTGTCTAGTGTTGGAGTGTCTGTGGTGGTTTCAATTAGTTGCGTGTGATGTTGAATGTCAGTCTGAAGAGATTCCACCCAGTCGTTGATGTCGGTTATGGGATTGTCTGCGCGGGTGGTGCGCGCAGCACGCAGAGCGTCCCACTTAATGAGTTTGTGTGTCATGTATGTGTGCCGGGGTGGTTTGAACGGGACAGTGACTTGTATAATGTAGTGATCACTGCCCAGTGTGTGCTGTGTTCTCGTCCATGTGACAGTACGGAGGGAGCGACTAAGCACCAGATCCGGACTAGTGTCCATACTGACACTGTTGCCTATGCGTGTAGGTGTCTGAAAGTTGTTGTGGACGGAGAGTTGGAGGTTCTGCATGAGCAGCCAAAGCCTGCGACCTCTATGTGTAGTTGTTTTGTATCCCCAGTCAGTATGTTGACTGTTGAGATCGCCGCCGATTAGCAAGGGATGTTTCCCCGCCAGTCGATGCAGCTCCCGGAAGAGGGAATCCAGCGAGGCCATCGGTTGGGATGGGGGGTGGTAAATGTTGGCAATAAATATGGAGGGGATGGTATGTGTGTGGTGGATAATTTCTGTTATTACACAGGGTGTGTCTGATGTGATGTAATGTGTCTTGTATGTGAGAGCGCGGTGCACAAGGGTAGACGCTCTGGGTGCGTTTGTGGTGTCAGAGTGTGTGGAGCTGTAACTAGGAAGTGTGGCCTGTGTGGCAGTATCTTGGAGAAGAAGGACTTGGGGCGTTGGGGAGAGAGTAGGAAGTAGAAGCTGCAGGGGCGCGCGCTTGCCCCGAAAGCCACGGCAGTTCCATGTTATGATATGAATGGAATTATTATTGGCCCGCACTGCCATAATGGAGCGTAGGGGGATGTATGAGCGGTGTTAGACTCTCGTTAATAGAGGTGTGGGGATCCGTGGCGGCACGTTGTTCTGTGAGGGGAAAGGGGGTGGCAAGCGGAGGGAGCTGTGTGAGGCGTGTCTCTAGAAGGCAAACCATCCTCTGGAGAATAGTTTCCATGTATTGTTCTATCCGTGCCTCTAATTTTGTAGTTATGTCACTGATAAGGGCGTTGAATTTACTTTCGATGCGACTTTCAAGTTCCTGGAGCTTCATGTCGAATTGGTCGGACAGATTTTTCAGCTTCGCGTTGATATCGATCGATCCGGAGGTGGGGGTTGGGGGATCAGTGCGTTGTTTTTTGGAGGGTGGAGGATGGGGAGGGATGTTAGCATGCGTTTGAGTAGTGGGTGGTGAAGGTATGAGAGAAGGGGTGGTAGGGGTTAGTGAGCGCTGTGTTATAGCTTTAAGGCGGCTTACCTCCTCCCGCAGGGCCCGGAGCTCAGCATCGTTGTTGTGGTTCGAAGTCTGCTGGACGGGGGCTGGCGGCGATTTTTGTGCTCGATCGGCCCAGGTGAGGTCCTGCTTGGGTTTGAGGCTCCGGTCACGGGAGGCGGAGCGCGATGCATTGCGCGATGGCTTCTGAGGGGCTGGTTGTTTCTTCTCCTGGGATCTGGACTGGTGTCCGGCCGCTAGTTGGGTCGTGTGTGGCGGCCGGCGGGCGTAGCGGTACTTGCATTCAACGTTCCCGGTGTGGTGCCCGTCCCCGCAGACGATGCATTTCGGTGGGCAGGTTGGAGGCTGAGTTGGAACATGCTGATCGCCACAATTATGACATCTTCCGCTTGCTGGGGCCGGACAAACGTCTTGGCGGTGCCCGATGCGGCGGCAGTTGTAGCACGCTTCCACTTTCGGTCGATAGGGGAAACATGTGTGGATGCCCGCCCAAAAGCGGATAGCTTTGGGCAGAGGGCCGGTGGCCAGGGTGATGAGGAGGGATCGCTTTTTCCCAAATGGTCGAGCATCAATTATTGGGAGGTCCGGGTTGTAGGGGAGAAGTCCCTCCAAAATTTCTCTGTGTGGCTCATCATTGTAGGCCATGTGAATAATGCACCGCACGGCATCGTCGGGAGGAGCGAGGTAGGCGGTGACATCTGTGCGGCTAGCGCCGAGAGAGATGGAAGTGAGCTCGGCATAAGCCCGCGCCCGAGCCTCCACAGGGGTGCTGAGTGTGAAGGTATTGTTGGTCGGATGTAGCCGCAACTGGTCTTGGGCGAGGGCTTCCTGCAGGGAAACTGCTGTCGTAGAGGAGATCGCTGTTAGAAGCGTGCGAGGGGTCTGCTTGGTTGCGTCCAAACCGCCGCGGGGTCGGACAACGACCTTGAAGTCTCCCCTCGGGAGTTGCGGGAGAGGCGCGC
Source organism: Rhipicephalus microplus (assembly GCF_043290135.1). NCBI lineage: Eukaryota > Metazoa > Arthropoda > Arachnida > Ixodida > Ixodidae > Rhipicephalus > Rhipicephalus microplus. The sequence continues at coordinate 16,871,101 of NC_134701.1, read as the reverse complement.
GTCGTAAATAGCGAGGAGGAGCTGGTGGAGGAGACGGCCTTGAAGGCGTCGGGGTCCCATCTTGCGATTCTCCAACGGTTCGGCGGCCGTCGCTGCCACTGATTTCCAATTGGCCGATCAAGCTTGCTGGGCGTTGGAGACAGTTGTCAGCCGTCGCAGGGCGGTATTTCTTTCGGAGACGTAGGACGGTCTCCCATTCCCCATTTCCGAGTTCGGTTGCGTCGATATCAGTGCCATCTACGTGGTATTCCATGGCTAGGCGAGCGGTGACCACACGGAGGCGAGGCCTGGCGTAGGCCTAGCTCCGACGGGCACACAAGAAAACAGCACGGATCGTGGTACCGATCCCGGCGGGCTAGCGACAGTCAGGTGAGATCAAAGTGGGCGGCTGACCATCCCGAATGCAAAGCGGGGGAAATCGAGAGGATCCGGTCGAAATATAGGGCTCTGGTGAAAGTTGAGGCAGGAGCGCATGTGCAGCGCGTCCGCTCGCAACGGCTCCCAAAACCGGTTTTGACCTCGGCGTAGGTCGCCTCGGCGTAGGTCACCTCGGCGTAGGTCAGGCCTACTGGTGAGGAGCGAGGCATTCCAAAGAAGCGGCGTATGACGCCGCGATGCTTCATCTCGAGAGTCTCCCATTTAGACGCTCGCAATGCGACTGAGGAGAACCTGTAGAGGGCCCTCGCGATGGCAACGGCATTATACATCCGCAGGGCGATCTTTGGCGAGCTGCCCTTGCCCCGGGCGAAAAGAGAGGAAGCCGCGTTGGCAACACGGCCAGAGCTCTTCGGTTGGTTGGCAACGGCTGGCTTTCAGCTGAAGCGGTGGTCCAGCGTGATACCGAGGTAGTGTACGGGACGCCGCCACAGTAGAATGCTTCCCCGGAGCGAGAGGCACCAAACAGCGTATCGCGTCGTCAGTGAGGGGCGGACGGGAAGCGCCGCAGTCTTAGCAGAGGAGAGTTGAAGCCCAATGCTTGTGCTGAAGGCATCCACTGCCTCGAGTGAGCGCTTGATGCTTTGTCGCACTTGAATTCCGCACTGAGTGTGTGTGCTCGTGGAGAGGGCGACGTCGTCTGCATGGATTACCACATGCACCACGTACTCTGAGCCGTGCAGGAGGTAATCCACGACGCGTCCGATGGAGAGATTGAAGAGCAGGGGGCCCAAAATACTGCCCTGTGGCACTCAACCAGTGGACGGGCGAGGCGCGCTCAGGTCGCCATCGATGTGGACGCACAAAGCTCTGCCCCCGAGGAACTTTTGGACGTGCCCAAGAAGGCTGCCGCACACACCCATTGCGCGTAGAGCGTCCGAAACGGTCACACGAGGCAGGTTATCAAATGTACTCTTGGTGTCGAGGAGAACCAAGTATCCGGCATCACCACGAAGCTTTGCATCCGCTAGGATAATCACCACGTTGGAAAAGGGATCCATGGTGGATCGGTGGCTGCGGAAACCGCTCTGCACGGCTGCCAGGAAGTTGAGGACAGCAGCAATCCATTGAAGTCGCTTGAGGGTCATTACCTCCATCACCTTCGCTGCAGCAGACGGTGAGCGATACCGGCCAGTAGCATGTCGGCTCTGACAAGGGCTTGCCTTTCTTCTGAACCGGTACGACAATTGCCCCAACACGTCACCGAAACACGCGAGAACGCCATATGCTGTTCTATATCGCTAGAGGAGGCCACGAATTTGGATTTCGTCAAGGTCGCGCAAAGGGCCACACTGTGGCACATGCTTTGGGAAAGTGCAGGTCAAGTTAAGTCAATGTCGCTGCTCCCTTCGTTACGCATGTTAGACAGGAACTTACTCAAAGGCCAATTGCTGCTTCTACCACCGCGCGAGGACAGGGGCCGGCATCCGCAGTGGCCGGCATCCGCGGTGGCTGTGGTCACTGTTGCGGATCGTCTACGGAAGGGTATAACTAGGTATATGAACCAGATTGACGGAAATGTGATACGCGTCCGTTCACTATGGACCTCTCCCAAGGAAGCCGAGTGGAAACGTATTCAACGCATCTCTCCTCCCATGTACTTGCGTTTCAAACAGACGTTTTACCCAAGTAAATGCTACACCGAGTTTCGCTTCAAACCGTTCTTCCAGACCCTGCGTCGACGCCTGTTTCAAATGGGTCAACGACGTGCGCACCACTGCTGATTCGCATCCCATCAGCGTTCTCTTCTGGTAGATCATCCATAGTTTTTTAGGGGCGAAGCTCCTTACAGCGGCACCCGTTCATCCCTCGTATCCGTTGTAGTGTGTAACAAGTATAACATTTTGACCTCCAAGATGGTGCCGCTGAGAGTTTTCTTCTGTGCGTTGTTGAACAATAAAAGATAGTGCTCAATGTACATGCCAATGGCTGCTAAGGGGTAATGACAAACAGGAGCATTCCGCTTTTAGTTAGCGCGCACGCTGCGATCCCCATTAGCAGCCATTGACATGTACATTGAGCACAATCTGACAAGAAAGGGTTAGTACGTTATACTCGCTGAGCGTAACCTCCTTGTTTTTATAAAGGTTTAGCGAGCGTTGAGCCGCAGTGGCATGAATACAATGAACTAGTATATACCATGAACTCGAGGTGGTCAAAGGTGGGAAGTAGATACGAAGTGCAAGCCGTAAGAAAGTAAAAGCCGAATTCTCCTGTCTCATTTCCCCTTAGCAGCCATTGGCATGTACATTGAGCACTATCTGACAGGAAAAGGTTGCTACGTTATACTCGCTGGGCGTAACCTCCTTGGTTTTAGAAAGATTTAGCGAGCGTTGGGCCGCAGTGCCATGAATACACTGAACTAGTATATACCATGAACTCGAGGTGGTGAAAGGTGGGAAGTAGACCCGAAGTGCAAACCGTAAGAAAATGTGCGTGTACCACCTCTCGTTTAGTCCTTGGAATGTCCGCTGGATGGCGGTGCTGTCGAATGTCCGCTGGCTATGGGAAATATATTGCCGCGAGGCGTATTGCGGATAGTGTTGCGCATGCCGATACCGCCGGCACGCGGCCTCGGTAACATCCGGTAACAAGTGGATCATAGTGGCCACTGATTACCTTACCCGATACGCTGAAGCTAAGGCCCTCCCGAACGGCACAGCCGTAGAAGTTGCCAAATTTTTTGTCGAATCAATTCTCCTCCGTCATGGCGCACCTGAGGTACTAATAACAGACAGGGGAACAGCGTTTACGGCTGATCTTACTCAGGCAATCTTACATTACAGTCATACAGATCACCGAAGAACAACTGTGTACCATCCGCAGACAAATGGTCTCACGGAACGCTTGAACAAGACCATTGCCGATATGCTCGCTATGTACGTGGACACAGAACACAAGACCTGGGACTTAATTCTGCCTTACGTGGTCTTCGCCTACAACACCGCGGTGCAGGAGACCACTAAAATGACACCATTTAATCTCGTCCATGGGAGGGATGCCGTTACTACCCTGGACGCCATGCTGCCTAATGTCACCGATGAAAACAACCTAGACGTGGCCGCCTACCTTCAGCGCGCAGAAGAAGCCCGGCAGCTTGCTCGTCTGCGCATAAAAGACCAACAGCGAAACGACGCAAGACGCTACAACCTGCGGAGACGCGATTTAACATACAGGCCAGGTGACAAAGTCTGGGTTTGGACGCCCGTTCGCCGCCGAAGATTAAGCGAAAAACTCATGCGCCGTTATTTCGGCCCATACAAAGTCATCCGTCAAGTGGGTGAAGTGGACTACGAAGTGGTCCCTGATGGGGCTTGCTCATCCCAACGACGCCGCGCACGACAAGAAGTGGTACACGTCGCCCGTTTGAAGCCCTATCATGCGCGCTAAAGGAGGCTCCCTGTTTGAATCTTTTGTTTTGTTTATGTGTGCGTGATTCGTGCTTATTTGCCATTTACTTTCGCACAGGCTGTCCTTTTGTTTTGGTTTTATTTTAAACAAAGCATCGGGTTGATGCTTACGTTGAGGAGGGGAGCAATGCCGCGAGGCGTATTGCGGATAGTGTTGCGCATGCTGATACCGCCGGCACGCGGCCTTATCGTGGTCCAGGATGCACCGCGACTCATCTGCGAAGATCATGGCCCGCCCGTCGACCATTCGTTGATAACGAGATAGCACCAGACGCTACGACGACTGTATCTCGGTTGGTGAACGCGCCTTGCGTTCCAGTGGGACATTTCTGTTACCCGACGGCCGTCTAACGCGCCTTGCGTTCTAGTGCGACATTTCTGTTACCCGACGGCCGTCGAACGCGCCTTGCGTTCCAGTGGGACATTTTCGGTTTCCCGACGGCCGTCGAACGCGCTGTTCGCCTCCCACTAGGCCGGTGTGTCTGTTTTACTTTAGTGAGCGCAAGTCCGCCAAATAAACGGATCTCCTTTTATTTCTACTAACCTCCCGGTCTCCTGTCTTCGGGCTACCCTCACTCTTACGTGACAATATGATGAAAAGATGCGAGATGGTGGTACTTGGAGTGTTGAATAGAAAGACGAACGGACACACAGACAGATGCATGGATGACGCATGAATGGATGCAGGGGCGGATGCATGGACGAACGCAGGGACGGACGTATGAACAGACGCACACACGGACGGGCGGATGGACGCATGGACCATCACACAGACGGACGCATGTACGGAAGGAAACAAGAACGAATGGACGGACGAATGTTTTGCCCCACTCTCCATCTCTCACTCCGTGGATATGCTGCCATTTTTTGTTAGTCTGTAAAGTGATTTGTTGATCCAGCATTTTTTACAATTTGTTATTAAACGCGAAGCATTTCTTAGCGAACTTCGGCGACTTTGCGCGTATCTATCTATCTATCTATCTATCTATCTATCTATATCTATCTATCTATCTATCTATCTATCTATCTATCTATCTATCTATCTATCTAGCCGCCTACGACCTTTTGCTTTCCTGACTGCTTAGATCATGGTATAAATACCATACTTGGTATGTTATAACACGACTGTATAAGGAACATATTTGACTAGTCATAACATGAAAATTATGTCATGGTGTCATGAATGTCATGACTTACATTTCATGGTCCTGCAGCTCTTGCGAAGGGTTCGTTCACATGGCATGTTGCAGAACTGGTATGGTATGACATGATTGAATGGCGAACACAAGCTACAGACCCTAACATGAAAATTATTACATGCGTTTCATTTAACAACATGACTACATGCCAAGCTCATGACGCACTCGCGGGCGTTTCGCTAGCGTAACATATACCAAATGTGGTATTAGGCGACGTCAATGAATGACTAAGGTATTTGACTGGTGCAAACATGATAATCATGAGATACGTGTCATGAGAAAACATGACTACAGGCCATAGTCAAGGCGCCAATACATTTCGCCATGACGTGGTGCAAGTGCTCACCGGCATTCGTTTCCTCGGGTCCCACCATACACCCGCAGCCATGCACCGCGCTGCGTTGCTTTGACACATGCGTGTATCAGCGCGTCCCGCGTCCTGCCGTCATGAAAAGAGGGAGACGCAGTGTTGTCTGGGTAACGCATCGGCCCGAAATGCAGCATGTCGCATTTCGCGGCGGTTGCTGTCAGGCTGCGCTGACGGACGCTAATCGCGCCAGCCGAGCCTGGCGTCCGACTTTAAAGTGCTCGCGTTTTGCTAACGTAGCGTCGCTGTGCCCAGCGTGTGCGCGCTTCAATGCTACATTGCAGCACATTGGGCCCTTCACGATGCACTAGCGGTCATTTAGCTAGCTCCACATATACCAAATTTGGTGTTACGTGATGTAGTTGGATGAAGAAATATATGGCTAGTGCAAACATGATAACCCTGACACGCGTGTCATGTGAGAACAAGACAACATACCAAGCTTATAGCGTGCTCGGGGCCGTTTCGCTCGCTCCACATATACAAAATTTCGTATCACGTGACGTGAATAGATGACGAAGGTAAACGACACCTCCAAACATAATTATCGTGATGCGGAAGGCATGTAAGGCATCATTTACCTCCGCCTCGTAACGTTATGCTGATTTCAAAGTAACATATCAACCTTTCTCATTCTTGCTTCGCATATCATTGATTCCCACTGTACGTGGGATCTGCCATTTCTTTTTTGGTAATGTGACAGCGATTTCTTTTCATAAAGAAATTTTTTCACTAACTAAAGAAGCCAACTTGCTTTTGGAGAGTGTCAGTTGTCGTTTACGGACTGATTATCGAAGGACGGTAAAAATGCGCTCTGAAATAATGTACTCATCGTTTATAACAATGCAATTTCCTTCATTGAAATTTGCTGCGGCGGCTGCATTTCCGATAGAGGCGGAAATGTTTTAGGCCCATGTGCTCAGATTTGGGTGCACGTTAAAGAACCCCGGGTGGTCAAAATTTCCGCAGCCTTCCATTGCGCCGTCTCTCATAATCATATGGTGATTATGGGATGTTAAACCACACATATCAATCAATTATTTCATTAAAATCACTAATTGTTTTTGTTGTAGCTCCAGCAAGAGGAGATGGGACGTTAATAATTATTTGCGTTAACCGGCGACCTCTGAAACTATCTAAGTATGTTATATTTCATATAGTATTTGGTGCCGTTGTCAATCCAAGTCCAGTATATTCGACTGGTTTGAAATGAAAGCGCACTACTTACACGCGGACAAAAAGACAGGGATAAGTGGTTTCGAGTCACGAGTGGGCTGGCTTATGATTTGAGCTAGCCGAAATTTTAATGCTGAGTCATTGAAAGCAGTGGAGACGTGGCAATTCGATGAGAGGAGCGTCCAGTTTATGGAAGGAGAATTAAAGTCGCCAAATAAACGAGGTCAGTTGGACATGTCTTGACAGCATGAGTTATGCTGCTTCGCAAGTCGCTTAGAAATGATGGATTAGAGTCTGGAGAATGATAGCAGCAACCAATCAATAGCTTCTCAAATGTAGTCGTGCAAACAACCCATACAACGACTAGGTTCATGAAACACGCACTTTAAAAAGAGGTTATAGTCTTTTTAATGCCGATAATTACGCCTCCATCTTTCCTGTTGAAGCGATCACAACGGTAACAATTATATGTATTTCGTAGAGGACAAATTTCATTATCTTAAATACCAGCATCAAACCTAATTTAGGTGGTAAGGATTACGTTAAAACCTGTATCGTCAAGGAAGGAAGAAACAAGATCGAGCTTGCGCAGAAGGCTGCGGATATTAGTGAAATATATGATGAGTGACAGTAAAATGCGAGGCTCAGGTCGCACCCTGCTTAAATACATGGGTGCGGGTACCATACCGATGCCTTAGCTATATACCCAGTCGCACTAGCGTGCATGCTGCGTGGTCGTACAAGCGTAGGTTACATCATCTATGCGTATTTTTTCAACACATAGCTTGAAAAAATTGTTCTGGTTTTGGCGAATTCGATAAGCTTTCTTCCTTCCTCTCAGCAAGCAAGAGAGCAGATTTCGAAAACTCTAACCCTGCATTATTGAAGTGGACAAGATGCGATTACCCTTCTGGGACTGCCTTGCTCAATTGCTCTCGCAGCTGGACGGCCTTTGTTTGTGCAATCCTTCAAGATACATTGAGTCACAGAGACTATAGCAAAGGCTGAAGAAACCCAGCATACAGCAGCCTCCTTTGTTGCTGGTTGAAACTGAATTGGACCACATGGTGGCACTCTTAAAACAAAGCTTCGTAATTCCTTTTTTCACTATTTTGGAATGCACTGAGTGGTAGGGCAGTAAAGGTTTTCTTGCACGTGGTTCATACTACAAACAGGAGTGATCTCTGCGGAGTAACTGCTGTTAGCAAAATTATCTACGTCCCCTACCATGGAATCGCAAAATAACACTGTTTAAAATAGCACTCTGTTTGTGTGTGTGTATATGTGTGTGTGTGTGTGTGTGTGTGTGTGTGTGTGTGTGTGTGTGTGTGTGTGTGTGTGTGTGTGTGTGTGTGTGTGTGTGTGTGTGTGTGTGTGTGTGTGTGTGTGTGTGTGTGTGTGTGTGTGTGTGTGTGTGTGTGTGTGTGTGTGTGTGTGTGTGTGTGTGTGTGTGTGTGTGTGTGTGTGTGTGTGTGTGTGTGTGACAGAGAGAGAGAGAGCGCGCAAGTTAGATGTTGTTTTCAGTGAGGTTTTACCGTTCTTCAACATGAAATACCAACGTGCCCAGATGGCCGCCTTGGTAGACGGGCAAAAAAAATGGTTAGTTTAGCGAATCTACATCTGCTCAGCAAAAGGTAAAGGAGAGACAGAAATGTGGGCTCTATCCAGTTTCATAGCAGCCGCTGTTTTATGGTTCACTGGCATTTCAAGTTACAGCTCCGGCCACCGGTCGGCTCGGCTCGCACAGTGTATGTAATATGAAGCCATCTTTCGAGCCCGGTCTCCCTCAACAGCACGCATGCTCTCCGATCCTCCTTTCACTGTGTGTATGTTTTTTCGTTGGAATCGTTACATCTCTTTTTGCTGCGAAAAATATGCGCACAAAAGTTCACGCATGCACAGTTCCCATTTTTACGCGTGGATTATCCCCGCCGACGAATTTGAAATTCACCTTTACAAATACAAGTACGAAGTTGACTGTCAGTCAAACGATCCTGTCATCCTTGAATATTGATTTTTCGCGCCATCGAACTTGGTGGCACTTGAGAAATTTCATATATCGAAGCGGATCTGCCTCCTGATTTTGGGATAGTGCTGCATAAAGTGCGCCAAGATTACGAGGGGGTGAGATTGCAAATATTTATGCAGAATGAGAGAGGTGTGTTGTATATATCAAAGAAACGGTGTAAACGTTGCAAAAGCGGACACTCAATCTCATTGAAACTGTTCAGGTAATTTATTCCGGAGGAAGTTTTTTCAGGTTTTGTTGCAATTGTTGTTGTTGTTGTTGTTGTTGTTGTTGTTGTTGTTGTTGTTGTTGTTGTTGTTGTTGTTGTTGTTGTTGTTGTTGTTGTTGTTGTTGTTGTTGTTGTTGCGAAATTTCAGATGAATAGTTCTGTATTTTTTGTGCTGTGGGCATCGAAGTTACGATAAGAATATGCTGACTCGACTCAATTTTTGAGTAAGCATACTTTTACCTAATACAGTATTTGCATTTTAAAGAAGGCGAATGTGTGTTAGAGCACCAAAAAATTGAAAAATATTCATTCAATACACTAGTTTTTTGGCAGCTATTTCATCAGCCGCCAGTAAACTACTCTTTATCTAGCTTTGTTGCCTCCATCGACGCTGTGAGTGCGCGTATGTGTACGTGCGTGTATGTGTGTTCTGTTCTACTCTGTCCACACTCAGTCGTACTACTGTTCAAAATGATCATGGTAAAACAACTCGCGCACCAACGCACTATGTCTCGTCTAAAAATTTTTGTTATTTTAGCTATCTGCTTCACAGATATCCCCGCATTTATTACGATTTCTTTATTGTGTTGTAAATATATTTTATGTCAAAAGTAGCTTTTAATTTTTGGAGACAGACAATATGATCTGTTTTTCCTTTTCCTTGAGGTAAAAATTACTTGTATGAACATATTTCATCTTGTGCTTAGTACCTCAAGAAAAAGACTCTCGGTGTGAATACCATTATCTTCACAAGCATGTTTCTTTGGCTCTTGTACCCGCAGGATGGGAAGAAGGTGTCGTGTCAAATCGCTGTTTCCAGCAACATGCTCAATTCAGCTACGTTAGGCTCTTTGCATGTTCTCCGGCAGCACACACAAATAAGCTTTAATCTTTTCTGATACAACAGTAAGTAAGAGGGGGGGGGGGTAATATGCTGAAACAAAGATAAGATCATCAGGGATGCCATAGCTTAGGGCTACGGAGAGTTCGACCACCTAGGGTTCTCTAACGTGCACCTTAAACTACAGGGGGCCTCAAGCTTTGTGGCCTTCCTCGAAAATGCAGTCACGACATTAGGGATCCAATGCCGCGGCCTTCAGGTCAACAGCCGAGCACCATAACTTCTAGGCGAAGATGGTGGGTAGCTTTATTCATTTATTTATTCAATTATAGAGTACTGCAGATGCTGTTTTGGACCAAGCAGAAGGGCAGTACAAGAATGCATATATAGATAAATAGCAATCAGAGAGTGTGGGAATCGAGAGCGCCTTCTTACCTGGCGCCTCATTCCCCAGCTGCTGCACGCGCGCACCAGCGTGGCCCGGGCGCGAGTTTACATGGATGGATGGATGGATGGATGTGGCTGTACCCTTTAGATCGGGCGGCGGCTAACGCCACCTAGCCGTAATACTTACTGAACTAATCATTACATTTATCTTTTTTTTTCTTTAAATAATGAAGCTGAGGATTCGTACTTCGCTGTGAAGGGTTTAATTTTCACTCGTGCCTTGACTTTAGCCACCAATCAGATAACCTCCTCCTAGTTAAGTCTACCCGCTTGAAGTCTAGTTTGCCCTCGCTGTCCCTAAACCCCAGTGCTTTGAAAAACTCTGCGCCATCATCCTGAACTATAGGGTGAAGCCCTTTAGAGAACATTATCAAGTGTTCGGCAGTTTCTTCTTCCTCTCCACACGCACTGCATACTGTGTCTACCCCTTCGTATTTGGCCCGATATGTCTTGGTTCGCAGTACTCCCGTCCTGGCCTCAAACAGTAGAGAACAACCCCGAGTATTGTCATAGATCCTTTCCTTGGCAATTTCCTGCTTAAAAGTTCGATAGATCTCTAGTGTGGACTTCTTAATCATGCCCATTCTCCACGTGTCAGTCTCCGTTTCCTTCACTTTCTTCTTAACCGAAAGTTCTTTTTGGTTTGGCCACCTGCTGTTTTCTAAGTATTTACCAGTCAACTTCCTGGTTCGCTTCCTCCATTTTGTATCGACATTCTTCATGTACAAGTAGCTGAAAACCTTCCTAGCCCAACGCTCCTCCCCAATTTCTCTCAATCGCTTCTCAAATTTTATCTTGCTGCTAGCTTCTCTGTCCTCAAATGATGTCCATCCCATATCACCTTGTACTCCCTGATTTGGTGTATTCCCGTGAGCTCCTAAAGCAAGCCTACCTATTCCACGTTGCTTAATTTCTAATCTTGCTTGAACATCTGATCTCATGCACAAGACGGCATTGCTGAACGTCAGCCCAAGAACCATGACCCCTTTCCATATTCCTCTGACAACATCATACCTATTGTAATTCCACAGTGCCCTATTTTTCATGACTGCTGCATTCCTGTTACCTTTAGTCGTCACGTATATTTCGTGTTCCCTCAGATACTCGGTCCCATTGCTTATCCATACGCCCAGATATTTCTATTTATCCGTTATCTCTAGCGTGACCTCCTGTATTCTAAGCTCACTACCTTCGTTGTCATTGAAAATCAAGACTGCTGATTTTTTCTTACTGAATCTAAAATCTAACCTATCTCCCTCATTACCGCAGATGTCCATCAATCTCTGCAAATCTTTCTTGTTGTTGGCATTAGCACTATATCATCTGCGTACATTAATGCTGGTAGTGCCTGATCAATGAGTTTTCCTTGTTTGACTAGAGAGAGGTTGAAGCCCAGTACACTTCCCTCTAATTTGGCCTCTAATCTTTGTAGGTACATCATGAATAATAAGGGTGACAGGAGACACCCCTGCCTAAGCCCCCGTTTTACCTCTGCAGGCTTGGAAATCTGTTTTTCCCACGTTATAACTACCTTACTACCTTTATAGATATCCTTTAAAAGATTAGTGGCTACATGTTCCACGCCTAGTGTGCCCAGTATTCCCCACAATTCCTCTTGAACCACGCTATCGTACGCTCCCTTGATATCCAAAAATGCTAGCCACAGGGGCCTGTGTTCCTTTTCTGCTATTTCGATGCACTGCGTCAGTGAGAACAGATTATCTTCCAACCTCCTGTGTTTCCGAAACCCATTCTGCAGTTCCCCCAGCACCCCCTCATCCTCTATCCATGCCTGCAGTCTTTCCTTTATAATCTGCATCGTCAACCTGTAGACCACTGATGTAACTGTTATAAGACGGTAGTTGTTTATGTCAGCTTTGTCCCCCTTTCCTTTATAGATCATGCTCATCCTGCTAAGTTTCCATCCATCGGGAACTTTACCATCGATTATTATTGTGCTCACTGCCTCTCTCAAAGCCTGTTTAGACTTCGGACCTAATGTCTTTATCAGCCTAATTGGAATGCCATCTGGGCCTGTTGATGTACTACTAGGAACCCTTTTCTCAGCCCTTTCCCACTCTCGTTGTGAAAATGGAGCCATTGCACCGTTTGATTCGTCCTTATCTATTGTGGTGCATAAAGTACTTCTTTGTTGAAACTTTTCTGTAACATTTGTTCTTATATATTCAATAGCTTCGTCCCCTTCTAGCCTAGCACCTTGGGCTGTAGTTATGAAACTCTGCTCTAGGCTCGTCTCAATTAGATGGTTCCAAAATTTCGCAGCTTCCTTTCTATCTTTTTTATGTACTTCTTCCAGCCACTGAGCTCCTTTTTTTCTAATCTTTTCATTGACCAGAAGGGATGCATCCCTTTTACAGCTTAGAAAGGTTTCCCATTTTCCTTCAACATCATCTGTCGGTTCACCCCCCTGCTTAGCATGTGTGTGTTCCCTAGAGGCTTCCTGACGTTTTGCTATGGCTCTCTTAACTTCCTCATCCCACCAGCTTTTGGGTTTGTGTCTTCTTTTCCGGGGTGACTTGTCACGCGTCTTAGCAAGCCCTAGCTCAAAGAGTCTAATTAGATTCGTGTATGTCATAACTGTCTTATTATCCTCCGTGATTACTTTCTCAATTTGTTTAGTGGCTATTTCAATTTGCCTTTCTAGATAAAAATTTTCCTGTAGTTGCTCATCTTGTCTCCTTCCCACTTTCACTGCTCTTCCAAAACTTAGCTTGATACGTTTGTGATCACTACCCAGACTTCTGGAGCCACCTTCATCTATGTGCATTCCCCTGAGCTTATCATACATCCTATGTGACTTCAGCGCATAATCTATCGTCGACTGCAGCCTTCCTACCTCCCATGTTATTTGCCCTTCACACTTCTCGGTACTGTTGCAAATGATCAAATCAAGCCTTTCACACATATCCATGATCATTTTGCCTGTCGGATCGGTATACCCGTCTATATCTATGTTGTTGTTAGCATGCTGTTATTGAAAGCATGCTGTTATTGAAAGCGCGTTTCCGATACTGTCGTTTTAAATAAGGCTACGAGCTGTGCTCGGGCAGCAAGGACAGAAATGTAGTGGTGATACATGCGTGCGATCGTAAAATCCTTGAAAGCCCGCACGCAAACTTTGTCGTGTGTCTCAAACTTTGTCGTGTGTTACAAAGGTGAGCGGATAGAGCCCCCCACAATGCACCGCGGCTCAGGGCTCTTGGAGGCTATGCACTTCCGCCGGCCTAACTGTGTCATCGCGCTGTCGCTCCCCGCACTTTCGCATGGCGGCGCCGGAGGCTGCTGCTGCAGCTAAGACGCGGCCCTGCAGCTAGCGGCGGGTCGCACTTGCGGAAGGAAGCCCTGCCAAGGCATATGGCCCTGCAATCGGATGCTCGCGAAGTAATCGTGTGCGGGAGGCTGCTGGTGCAGCTAACATGCAGCCCTGCAGCTAGCGGAGGGTCGCGCCCACTGAAGGAAGCCCTGCCAAAGCATATGGCCCTGCAATCGGATGCTCGCGAAGTAATCGTGTGCGGCTCGTCTGACCGAAAGAGTTGCGCTGAGTAGATACTCGTGAACAAAGCGTGTGCCCCCACCTCTCACTGCCGAAAAGCCGCGCCATTCAGGACGCAATGAAGCCGAGTCACCACTACGCCTGTTTGCCAAGTGCTCGGAAGGAAGCCCTGCGCCGAGTAGGATACTCGCGAAAGAAGCGTGTGCGCCCACCTCCCACTGAACGAACGCCCTAAGCGGCCCTACGCGCTGCGCTGAGTAGATACTCGTGAAGAAAGCGTGTGCCCCCACCTCTCACTGCCGAAAAGCCGCGCCATTCAGGACGCAATGAAGCCGAGTCACCACTACGCCTGTTTGCCAAGTGCTCGGAAGGAAGCCCTGCGCCGAGTAGTATACTAGCGAAAGAAGCGTGTGCGCCCACCTCCCACTGAACGAACGCCCTAAGCGGCCCTACGCGCTGCGCTGAGTAGATACTCGTGAAGAAAGCGTGTGCCCCCACCTCTCACTGCCGAAAAGCCGCGCCATTCAGGACGCAATGAAGCCGAGTCACCACTACGCCTGTTTGCCAAGTGCTCGGAAGGAAGCCCTGCGCCGAGTAGTATACTAGCGAAAGAAGCGTGTGCGCCCACCTCCCACTGAACGAACGCCCTAAGCGGCCCTACGCGCTGCGCTGAGTAGATACTCGTGAAGAAAGCGTGTGCCCCCACCTCTCACTGCCGAATAGCCGCGCCATTCAGGACGCAATGAAGCCGAGTCACCACTACGCCTGTTTGCCAAGTGCTCGGAAGGAAGCCCTGCGCCGAGTAGTATACTAGCGAAAGAAGCGTGTGCGCCCACCTCCCACTGAACGAACGCCCTAAGCGGCCCTACGCGCTGCGCTGAGTAGATACTCGTGAAGAAAGCGTGTGCCCCCACCTCTCACTGCCGAAAAGCCGTGCCATTCAGGACGCAATGAAGCCGAGTCACCACTACGCCTGTTTGCCAAGTGCTCGGAAGGAAGCCCTGCGCCGAGTAGTATACTAGCGAAAGAAGCGTGTGCGCCCACCTCCCACTGAACGAACGCCCTAAGCGGCCCTACGCGCTGCGCTGAGTAGATACTCATGAAGAAAGCGTGTGCCCCACCTTTCACTGCCGAGTCGCAAAGCCGCGCCGTTCAGGATGCATTGAAGCCGAGTCGACTGACTACGCCTGATACACCTAGGCCTGCTGCGAAAAACGCCACACCGACCAGAGATTACTGCACTCCACTTGGTGAGTTTTTGTTGATTCTCAGCATGCTGTTATTGAAAGCGCGTTTCCGATACTGTCGTTTTAAATAAGGCTACGAGCTTTGCTCGGGCAGTAAGGACAGAACTATAGTGGTGATACATGCGTGCGATCGTAAAACCCTTGAAATCCTGCGCGCAAACTTTGTCTTGTGTCTCTACCACACTGTCTAAGCTAAACGAAAAGGATGCAGCCTCAAGACAGTGTCTTTAGTCGAACTAATTTAAGACAAGAGAATTAAACCTATTGAAAAGCTCTTCGCAGATGTTTTTTTTTTTTCATGGCTTCACTGCAATACGGCCCCGTGTTCAGGTGAAGGCAAGTTAGACTTGCAGTTATCCTCGCCCGTTTGTGGTTGTCGCTTTTTTTTTCGCCCCCTGTGTGTTATGTGATCTGAAAATAATCTGCCGCCCTTCTCTATGAAACTGTCGAGTGCACTCCATGCGGCTCTACTCTGCATGATGTCTCCTTTGAGAGACTTCTTCAACAAAAGAATGTATTAAGGCGAAGCTTACTAAAATCACAGCTGCCAACTGTTGTAACCACTACACCCATGCAAAAATAAATATGCAATATATGAGATAATAACTTATTAACATGAAAACTGACCCATGAGAGGACACTGAAGGTATTTACAGGAGAATGGAACAACAAAGATAACACTTTATGCGTCAAGCATAGACTTACGTGAATGTATACATTGGTGCGTTCATGTATGAATAGTCATGGTAATAACTTTAAAAAGCAAAATGAACTATGCTTGCAGTGCAAGCTGAAGGAAAAACAAGAAGGGAGACAAGAAAAAGCGTACTCTTTCCTGTCCCCCTTGTCGTTTTTCCTTCAGCTTGCACTGCAAGCCGAGTTTTCAAGTATGAAACCAACTAGTCTGCAAAGAAGTATTGATTCAAAAAGCACAAAGTCTTTGTTAGAATTTCAGTGGAAGCGGCATGGCAGGCACGTATATGAAATGGACACTGTCGACTCGATGCTGTCATGCCAATCTGTGTAAATTACACAGATGAAGCATGGTGCATATACAGGCAATATCAATTTGACTTTCTGTTGACCAGAAAGCACTATACTGCACTTAGGCTCAGACATCTTGAGACTAGAGTAGGGCTCTGTTGTTCTTAGCTACAATTGAAAATGCAAGAGGCACATCGGTACTAAAAATGTGGGCTCGGTAGTTTGCCATCATGTAATGGTGCACTGGATGATGTGGTGTTCACAGAAGGGCATACTATTGCTAACAGCACAGGTAGTTTGCCGGGTTAACGCATACGTGTGCAATGCAGGGAACTTGGTGGTGACAAGTGGTGTTCTGGTACCGTTTTATACATTGATTGATGTGGGCCGACAGCACTGAGGACCAACCCACCACATCTAATGGCGACCTGCAGGTTACGGCATTGAAATTCCGGCCGCGGTGGCAGTCTCGATACAGCACATTGGAATAAAAGAAAAAGGATGAGTGCACTATACAATAGGACGGCGTGTCATAACACAAAATAGCTCAATCGGCCGCTATCAAGCAAGGTATCAAATAAGAATAAACAGCAGCAAACAACAAAATGGAGAGGGTGAAATAAAGCAAACCATGCTAAGTTGTCCATACACTGTAATGCTGCTAATTAGATGAGTCGGAGCAAGAAAAGTATCGTTAAAGTATAGAAACCTGCGCGACTACGCTTTATGGAAGCTGATAGCAGTTTCTTGAAGTTCCTTCTGGGAGAACCTCATAGGGTACTTCAATGATTCGCTACAAAACCTTGCAAGGCCCGAAATAGAATCATAGCCCAAAACCTTCTCCGATAATATGTATGTGCCCCAGCGGGTGCTTCATAAATGATATTGTTACTGGTAGATGACAGAAAACTGTAGATGTCTGAAGTGGTAACTCTGTGCCAGAACTACGACGAATTGCGACGACAACGAGCTCTCACCCGTCGTCCATTTCAGCCTAACCAACAACTCGCTGCACTGGACGTCGTACCAGACCACTCCCGCCTTCTAGCACAAATGAAAGACTTTGTGCGTGAGGAGGTCGCACGTCAGCTTTCCCTCCTGCCGTTTTGTCAGCGCCAAGAGCTCCCGCAGCAGCAGCAAGAGCAACCACCGACACCGTTAGCTCCCATGCTCCGACATGCACTTCAGGACCGGATTGCCGAGACTATGCCAGCGCCCTTTCAGCAGCAAGTTGTCGCCCCGCCTTTTACTTATGATGACGCAGTAAAGAGACAGCAGCCACACCAGCCCTCGCCGTTCAATGGACTGCCGCATATCACCGCTCCTACTCAGTCTCCCGTTGCATGGGCTCTTCCCCTCACTACCACAGCCTCGACTCAGCCGTATGCCGCGTGGGCGGCACCCCTCGCTGCAAATTCCTGGCGAACGCGCGATAATCGGCCGATCTGTTTTGCGCGCGGTGGCCCTGGCCATATCTCCCGATACTGCGGTCGTCGCGTGCCCGCCTACACAAAAGTCCGACCACGAAGCAACTACATGGACCGACCCCCTTTTGGTTATGAAAGATCGGATCGTCAGTCAAACACGTCTTCCCGTGGCTATCCGGCAACTTCGTGTCGTCGCTCACCTTCACCCAATCGACGCTCCTTGTCACCCATACGTCCACGACCAGCCCCTCAAAATGAGGGAAACTAGCCGTCGCAGTTCAAGGGGCAAGAACTGCGCTATCGAAATGTTCAAGTCCTCGCACCTTGCCGTCAAATATCGTCGAAGTTTTTGTAGGCGGCGCCCATGCATACGCTCTTGTGGATACCAGCGCCGCTTTGTCTGTTATAGACGCCAAACTTTGCCGCAAGCTCCGAAAGATGACCACGCCACTTGATATGATGTCTTTACGTGCAGCAAATGGAGAACCTGTTCGACCGATTGCCGCCTGCACTGCCCGACTCACAATTGCGGAGGACCGCTACATTGTTGAGTTTATCGTCCTTTCCTCGTGCTCTCATGACATCATACTTGGCTGGAATTTTCTATCGCGTAATCGTGCCATTATAGATTGTGCCCGTTCCGAACTTGAACTGCTTCCGTTGTTCGACCAACCCTACGACCACACTAATCAAGACGCGCACAAGCTAGTTGTCAAAGAGGACACTGACATTCCACCAACAACAGCTGTTTTGCTCCCTGTGGTCTCCGACGGCATGCGTGATGAAGTAGCATTTTTGAGCCATCAAGCCTCTTTTAGGTCGGAAACCACTTCTGCTCCCTTATTCATCCCTCTCAATTTCTAATGGAGCCAGTGCTCTCTAACTTACCAATCCCTTTCTGCATACCATCAAACTGTTTAAAGGCGAGTCTCTTGGATGCGTACAGCCAATTGATAACGGACAAATTTTTACCGTGCCGCAAGAATCATCCCAAAGTGACCTTGCCACCGTCAGTGCTCTTAACCACTGATCTACAGGCTTCAATAGTGTACGATCCAGTGATTGCAGACGGACTGTCACCATCTGAATGATCTGAACTCTTCCAACTGCTGTACCTGTACCGTGAATCTTTCGATGTTGTTCAACCTTCACTTGGCCGCACTTCTACCACTCTACATTACATCGATACCGGCTCCCATGCGCCACTACGACAGCGACCATATGTCTGCGGTGGAACGCCAAGTTATTACCGAACAGGTGAACGATATGCTGCAACGCGGCGTCATTCAACCTTCACAAAGTCTATGGGCCTCACCTGTAGTGCTCATTAAAAAAAGGATGGTTCCGTTCGCTTCGGCGTGGATGACTGGCGCCCAAATAAGATCACTCGAAAAGACGTGTATCCTTTACCCAAGATTGACGATGCCCTTGATACTTTATAAGGGGCCAAGTTTTTTTCATCATTAGATTTGCGCACAGGGTACTGGCAGGTCCCCTTCGCAGATTCCGATCGACCAAAAACAGCCTTCGTGACACCGGATGGTCTGTATGAGTTTAATGTCATGCCCTTTGGCCTCTGCAATGCGCCTGCCACCTTCGAGCGCATGATGGACTCGGTTCTTCGGGGTTTGAAACGGCGAATCTGTCTCTGCTATCTCGACGATATTGTCGTCTTTGCGCCAGACTTTGTAACACATCTCGAGCGCCTCAAACACGTCCTCACGTGCCTGAAGAATGCTCAGCTCCAACTCAACCTCAAGAAGTGTCACTTCGCTGCTCGGCAACTTACGATTCTCGGGCACGTCGTATCAAAGGACGGTATACTTGCAGACCCGGCTAAGTTACGTGCTGTCGCCGACTTCCCCAAACAAACGACTATGAAGCAGTTACGGAGCTTCGTGGGGTTATGCTCCTACTTTCGCCGGTTCGTGTGCAACTTCGCCTCTATCATGGCGCCTTTGACCAAACTTATAAGCAACATGACTGATATTTCGTCATGGTCTTCTGAGTGTGACCAAGCCTTCTGTACCCTTCGTCGTCTCCTCACTTCGCCACCAATACTGCGTCACTTCGATCCTACGGCAGCAACTGAGGTCCACACTGACGCCAGTGGTGTCGGTCTCGGTGCGGTTCTCGCGCAACGCAAGCCTGGATTCGCCGAGTATGTCGTCGCCTACGCCAGTAGAACTCTCACCAAGGCTGAATCAAACTACAGCGTCACCGAGAAGGAATGCTTGGCGATTGTTTGGGCGCTTCTCAAGTTCCGCCCATACCTTTATGGCTGTGCTTTTGATGTAGTAACGGACCACCACGCATTATGCTGGTTATCTTCGCTTAAGGACCCATCGGGTCGTCGTGCCCGTTGGGCTCTTCGGCTTCAAGAATATGACATTCGCGTTGTATATCGTTCCGGCCACAAGCATACCGATGCTGATGCACTGTCACGATCTCCCCTATCCCCGGACATTGCATCTGTTTCCTCGGACGACACGTTGTCAGCTCTTGACGAGTACACCATTTCTTCTGCACAACGCAATGACCAATGGATCACTTCGCTTCTTGACGCGTTATCGGAGGCACCGACACTTACAACCACTCTAACCCTTCGCCGCCAGGCTCCGCACTTCAGTATTCGGGATGGCCTTTTGAAAAAGGTATTACTGGCGCGGAATGTTTACCTTCGTCCGCCAGTTTATTCGTGGCTGCCACGAATGTCAGCGGCGGAAAAGCCCGCCACATCTTGCAACAGGTTCATTGCAGCCACTTCCATGCCCAGACCGCCCATTCGACCGTGTAGCAATTGACCTCTACGGACCACTATTATTAACAACGGCAGGCAACCGATGGGCTATCGTGGCAGTGGATCATCTAACCCGGTACGCTGAAACTGCTGCTCTCCCCACAGCTGCAGCACAAGACGTCGCAACTTTCATACTCAATCGTTTTGTGCTTCGTCATGGTCCTCCTCGAGAACTCCTCAGTGACCGAGGGCGTGTTTTCCTCTCCGATGTAATACAAGCACTTCTTCAACAGTGTCTTATTGTTCACCGGAAGAGTACAGCTTACCACCCACAGACGAACGGCTTGACTGAGCGGTTTATTAGTACTCTGGGGGACATGCCCGCTACGCATGTCGCTTCTGATCAAACAAACTGGGACCTCGTCCTCCTATTTGTGACATACGCGTATCACACCGCTACGCAAGTGACTACCGGGTTTTCCCCAATTTTTCTCCTGTACGGTCGCCAACCATCGCACACCATCGACACTTTACTGCCATACTCGCCAGATCCCTCCGAATGCAAGCCTGTCTCGGAAGCCGCTCGTTACGCAGAAGAGTGCCGCAAGCTAGCCAAGCGGCTTACTACATCCTACCAACAGCTCCAGAAGGAGACCCGTGACGACGACCATCGTTCTGCACCAACGTTCGTTCCTGGAGCACTTGTATGGCCTCATGTACCGCCCTGCGCCCCTGGTGTATCACCCAAGCTACTCTCTAATTATCATGGTCCCTACCGCGTGGTCGAGCGTACTTCACCCGTGAACTACGCCACTGAACCCCTCACGCCACCGAGCGACCATCGTCGGCGTGGACGTGATATCGTTCACGTAAACCGTCTGAAGCCCTACTTTGACCCACTTGTCCCCACGTGTTAGATTGCCAGGATGGCTTCAACTTTTTCGCCAGGGGTAATTGTAGTAAATAAGAAAGACGTTGATACCATCAGGTCAGCTATCATCAACACAAGAAAAATGCACGAGATCGGCGATCAAGCACCGTCATCTGGGTCCGCCTGCGTTCCTTTAGAGCTACCACCCGCTTGCTCAGTCCTATAATAAACCCCCTTTACACAATCTTCAAGTGAGTATTTACTGCACCACGCTTGAACGGTTCGTTGGTTGTTTTCAGCAAGCTGTTGACGCATTTTTTCGTGATTTCTTTATATCGAATTCTGGATATATCGAACTATTTCGCCATCGCCGCGCCCTTCGATATATCGAGGTTTGACTGTAGTCTTGGTGGGAACCCCAGCAGCATCAACAGAAAGCAGAAGCAACCAAGGCAAACAAAGACAGGGACAGGAAGGATGCTAGGCTGCCAAGTGACGTGTCTACTATACTGTTGGTATTCCCACCTAGATGTTATTGGCCTGGAGAGATTTTAGGACTATGCAGCTCTTACCTGTGTTGTTCAATGAGCACTAAAATTTACAGCAGTAACTTAGAGACCCTGCTACATTTTTCAAGTAGTCATCTAATGGCTATTTAAAGGAGTTCATTGCCGGACAAATCGACTGCCGCAACAATTTTCAGTGTCAAGTATGGCCAGCGTTAATGGGGTTGGTCGCGTTTTTAAGTGCTTTCTGTACTAGCGAGCGGGCTGAAAGCTACACAAGCATGTATAAAAAAAGGCAAGATCAGGCACACCTGTTCACCAGCACGCACCGCTTTTTTTTTTCTGGGAATGCTAAGCTACTTGCAGCGCAAGTGAGCGAACATCGCCGCATATTGTGACTGCCGCGGTAACATTGCCCATCACGGGGTGTCAAATCAGCCAGTGGCCGTCCACTTTGAGTTTATGGCACGGTTAGGTTGATGGCATCATTGGGGGGAGAGAAGGGCGAACGAATTAAAGGTGTTTAAGAATTGTAAATTCTGTTTCACGTGCAGCGCTATGTTTGGCTCACATGCCCTGAGGAGCCTAGACTACCGATTGGCCGCACAATTGAATATGATGCGCAAGTAGGCACGTAGAGGACACGGGACAGAGCGCGTTTTTTCTCCATGGAGAAAAATGGTCGAGCACTCTCTGTGTTCCCATCCCCTACTACTTTTTTTTCGCCGAAAGACCGCGAAACGACGTCTTGGCGCACGCCCAGCGTTAATTGTGCCTCTACTGTCGAAATGTTTCAGTATGTAGCAGTTTTCACATCTCGGCGCAATTGCCGCAGCAACCTCATCACCGCAAATGGAGCTGCCGCCATGACATCAATAAAATCGCCTTGTATCACGGCGCGGAATTTCGAAACTATTATTTCAGCTGTAAGCCCTGTGTAAATGAACGCTCAAATGGCTATAGTGCAGTAAATAGCATCGACAAGACAACCCACCTTTTCCCAACTCTCTGGACGCGCCAGACAATCCAAGAAGTGTTGGTCCCTACGCTGTACGCTTCCATCCATTCATTGACGGCGTCTTCGTCGGCCAAGTTCGCTCGGAACACGGATTCGTGTTCAGTAGACTGCTGGTCATCTCTTACGACCTCAAGTGGCTGACGTATTTCCTCTATTGTGCCTCGATATTGTGTAACAACGCGATCGGCACTCGTAGAAACTTGACGGTCACAACCACAGTGGTAGGACGAACTTCGTGGAGCGATCGCCTTCGTGGACTGGGTCAGTGGTCTGACGTCAACACTGATTCAGCATGTACACTGTGGCCAGTGATGTTTCATTCTACGTCGAAGAATTCCCATTCATAGACATGAAAATTCCCTATTTCTGGGATTTCTCCTTGTTAACGTTGACGAAAGTTCCAGCATATTTCCCTGCATAACAGTACTAAATTCCGCCCTCATCTACGCAAACACTATAATTACACGTGTATGACGTACTGGCCAATTTTGAAATCATGACTAGCCCACCCGCTGCCGCACAACAAAGCCATGGCATATTCATTCATATAGTGATAGTACACTGCACATTGCGGGCTTCAAGTCTAACACCGATAATGAACTAGAAATCGCTCCGCGTATATCAAATCTCAAGGGTTCTGCTAGCGTGGTGCACGCGCCAGAACCGATTACTGCAGATGAAGGCGCACTGTGACCGCTAATTATCGGTCGTCATATGAGAATTTAACCATTCCTGAAGTACCCTGCAATATCACGAAGATTCCCTTTGGCTCAAAATGACAGGCTGAAATTCCCCGATAAAGCAAAAATTTCCTGCCCGGAACATCACTGAGTGGCTGCGCCTGTGAGACATACGTCACCGTGTGTAACCGCTTTGAAAGGTGGTTTCGCTATCGCATAGGTTCTCTGTGCGGTGAAACCAACCACTTTGGGGATATTCGCAATGCCGTGAAGCGACCTTTCAAGACTGAGTTAGGTTATGGTGCCTGCAACCCTGTTAATTTTAAACAGCGAAGTTCATTGGACATTTGTATTTATAGTGGGATCATATCATAACATCCATCTATATTAAAACACTTGTGGGCTCTTATCACAATCAGAACAAAAATTTATTGAGAAAACTGAGTTCATGTGTGCTACCAAAAAAAAAACCAAGCAATGCTTTATACCACACGGCACAAGCAATGAGGTGGCACCTCGCTTCCAATGTTCTTTGTCTATTTGAATATAACCATCATATGCATCATTTATAACTTTGTTGTACTGTTCTTGGGCCATCTCTATTAACAAAATGTATATTCTGAATTTTCTTTGTTTTGGAAATTTTGGGTATACAGTGTTTTTATTTCGTAACTTGATAAGACAGATGTTTGGGCTAGTTGGTGATAGGGAATCAACATATTTGTACAGCGCAAGACTACGAGTAGTTACGACGTAACTACAGAAGAAGAGACAAGGACAGAAAGAGCGCTGACAACTGAAATTTTATTAACGAAAATGCTGGAAATATATACTCATTACGGAACACCACCGCGCAATGTATTGCATCACAGCAAGACAATCATCATTTCATTATATGGTTACAACGCCACAGCTCAGCACAAGTTCACAATCAATTGTGTCAAAGCCAGAAACTCGCTTTCTTTTTTAGTCAGAGCAAGCGAAGGCATGCTGATGCATCGATAACCCAGCATTTGCATTTTATTGGCCTCCATAATCTCTCGTGTTAGCTGCTGACGGTGTTTGGCTACAACAGTGCACTTTTCGAAGTGTTGGAGGGCGCTATTAAGTTTAAAAGCTTGTTATATGGGCCAAGTAGGAAACCATTAAACAGAAATATTTTACTGTGTACAACTTGTAATGTAGTCATATTTAAATTATACATTAAATAGAAACTTGCTTCCACTTTGCTTTAACCCAAGAAAGCGTAAGTCAGAAAAACTTGTGGAGCTTGCTCAGACTCGGACTCAATAAACATTTTTGGGAGCCGTACTCACTATCACGAAAATTTGTTCAACCGGACTCGCTCGGACTCACTGTCTTTTTCGACCACAATGCCAGTGCTTTTTAACACCGAAATTTCACGTAATCAATGCTCTTCTTGGCACCTTTTCATATGGTGCCTTCGAATACGAGTTACGAGTGCTCGTAAACCAGTAAGGTCATTTTTCTTGAAAGAGATGACAGCGCAATATATATTCATCAGCAACTTCCTTTAGTTGTCAATGGTAATGGAAAGGTCAAGGCCTTCCACCGTGTAATTCATGCTACTGATCAATAAATATTCAAACGGTATATAAAAGACACGGCTTTGAAATATGTGAGCATTGACGCGAGTATGAACGCTGATCTAGGTAAAGCAGATAGTAATGCTGAAGACGAGTAGATATGACCATAGCTTGGCAAACAAAAATCGAACTCAGATTCACTCAGGAAATGTATCTTGCACTTTGGACTCGCTCGGACTCAGAAACACCAAAATTTTCCAGAGACGGACTCATTTGGACGCACACTCACAGAAATGTTAAACTGGACTCTCTGATTCTGAGACTAGCGCCTCGATCCGAGTTAGAGTGAGTAGACTCTGAAGTGAGTTCGCTAATATCTACAAGAAAGGGACATTCCTGGTATAAGATCAGGAAAGGACACTGCTAAGAGGCGAGGAAACTACACAAGCGCATGTGATATTCGTACAAGCCTAGTTCTTATTCGTAAAATTCTTAAGATTATTGTATCATAATAAATATGCTTGATTTTAAATGATTCAACCAAAGTACTACTTTTTCGTCCTCACATAACTATTTGCCCATCACTAAACCTTGCAGTTCTTGCTTCTTCTAGCTATTTTGGACAGGTGCGTGGAAGAGGTTGTGGCCGAAAATCACATGCATGTTTTCTGACAGGGCGAACTGTTGGAGGCCTATATTTTTCAATCAAATGTTGAATGGTAAAACTGAAGATTACCAAGCATACACAAGCTGTCTTGTCAGGTTTCATGCATATGCGGAATTGGCTGTGAGGAGGGCTCTACATTTGTAATCAATTTCCAGCATTCTGGTGCAATGAAGCTGTAATGTTCTGGTACATTTTTTTAAAGGGACTGTTTACTGCACAGAACTTTTTGCTCATTGTGGTGAAAATGAGAAGATTGTTAATCTCATCAGCAACAATGAGCATGTTTTTGTACCATATAAAAGGTGTTTTTTGATGCTGAAAATCTACAAAGCAACTGCTGGCATCACCCAGCAGCTATGTGGTTCTATTTATCCACACGGAAACGCTCGCAAGTAGGCTATTTTGCTTAAAAACAAACATGTTTAACTTGAAATTGCATTTCATTTCTTTGAGGCAACTTTGGATTGCACAAGAGAGTATTTTGCTTGTTTTATCACGCGTTCAAAGAGGCAAAGAGGCACCGTGGCACTGCCAGCGAGACGGTCGCGTGCTTGCCTACGGCGGAGAAAAGCGAGTGCTGCGTCTTGCGCCGCTCTCTAAAAAAAAGTCTTTGGCAAGTATTAGCACAACTGACTTCAGCAGATTTTCAAACCTTGCCCGTGGGTCCAATGTCATCTAATAATGTTGCGCGAGCCTTTGTGCTTAAAGTGCACAACAGTACTTACCAAAGTTCTACATTGGAGAACATTTTGCCATCACGTTTCGCTTAATCGTGTTGCCCATACTGGCTCTCATCCTATATGCAAAGCAGAACACCTAAACAAAACTGCAAGACAGCGAGACATTCTGCTGTTTTGTGAAGGACATTTCATGTTTGTTTTAGTTGCATGCACACTTGGCTGGAGTAAAACCACTACAGTTCGTTTCACAATGCTGGCGTACCAGTGTTGAGGGAACAAACTCTTCCCCTCAACTGTGGTGGTTTTTGAGGCTAACTAAACAAAGCTGGAGAAACTTCGGTAATACATTATCTGACAATTTCCATGCTTTATACGACCAGTACGGTGTATGTAGTATTATTGGTGAAGGCCTTGCAAAAACTGCACACGGTTTCAGTTTTAGACTTTCACACCATTGTGATCACGTCCACCAGCCATCGTTCCGGGCGTTCATTCCTCCGATGGAAGAAGACTGAACGCAGAATAAAAAAAAAATTTTCTGAGGATTTCCACACACTTGCCAGAGAAGCCGTTGGAATGTTGGACACTTCAGACGTATGTTTTTTATTGCGATACAAAACAGCAAAGCAGTGGAAGACTATCATAGTCTCTTGAAAGTGAAAGACTTACTTGGGGTGCTGCCTTGCATTCTGGCCTTCAGAGCTTGCATTTCAATGACTGAATTACTTATGAGCCCAGACTCGGAGAGGACACTGCACTTGTTTGCGCTTGTTTGATCATGAACCTTTACCAACACGCCCAACTGGCAGTCATCCTACATACTTATAAGCACTGAATAAAGCTAGAATAAATTTATTGTCATGATACCCTACCCACCAGAAGCTTCATTCAGATGGTCTCGTCTAGCCTCTCGATGCCCGTGGGGTGTGCGAAAATTGATACAAACAGACTGTTTTTATTTCACTTGTGTATTTAATTGCTTACTTGTAAATAATAAAATCACCAATGCTCATTTTAATGAGTTTGGTACAATAAGGACATAATAGTAACACACAATTTATACAAAATAATTGAACTCTCTTTTTTTTCTTGGAAATGGTGCTTTCATTCCTTATTGAGCCACCTTTGCTGCTTCTCAGCGCACAAGCTCTACCATCCATTGCCACGCACTCCCACAAGGCAGTCCTACATGCCCATGAAGCATAGAAAAATGTGAGCCATGTTAACTCAATACTGTGTGCCCACAGTTGACATGCATCTCCATGTGCAGTACCCTATAGGTGTGCTGCTTGCGGAAAATACATCTGGTAAGCTTAGTGATCAAAATCTGTCATCGACAATGCACTTCTCATAGTGTTGTATGCATTATGTCTTGGGGTCCTCTTTATTGTGCTGCCTGTGTGTTTCTCCGTGTGTTCAATTTCCTCCCTTCTTTTTGACTTGTACTATATTTCTGATACATCTAGAATTGCTGACTGTTTCCATTTCCTCATATTGCCTTGCAAAGCTCTGAGAAACTAGAATAAAAATTGACTTGAAAGCAGGTCGCAGAACTCGATACCTAAAGACACTTTGGTATCTCTACTGCTTGCAGGCTGGCCACCAAAAAATAGTGTGAACCTCGGTGCTAAGGGCTTGAATGCCACCAACAGCGAGGGGATCGCGTCGCGATGGAAGGAGAGGATGCGCGTAATCACGTGCGATGCAGCAGCAATAGTGGTGCGAGGGGGACAGAAAATAAAGAAAACATTGGTTGTGTGAAAACCTGCCGAGTCTTTCTCACATGTGCTTCACAAGGTATACTAACGTTCTTCTTATTGTGGACATGTACTGTGATAGGGACAGCATCTGCCTTGATGTAGTATTTCTGATGTTTTGTTTTTGTTACTAACACAAAGCTGTCACATAATTTAAACTTTTACTTCACTAAAATTATAAATGAACTGTAATAATTACAAGAGGGGTTCCGCAAGGTAGCATTCTAGGACCGCTGCTTTTTAACCTATACATAAATGACATTGTCAAGGTCAGTGACAAAGCTAAATACATAATATACGCGGATGACACCAGCATTTTCTTTACAGGTAATGACATGACGGCCATGACCACACTTATAAACACTACGCTAGAAAGCTTAAACACATGGAGTGAACGAAATTCATTACTTATTAATGCAACAAAGACAAAAGCTGTAGTTTTTCATTCGCGGAGACTGATTTCCTTAGACAATAGATTACGTATAGGTAGCGCGGCTGTTGAAATCGTAGAAACCGTTAAAACATTAGGAGTACTTTTTAATTGCGCAATGTCGTGGGATCCTCAGATTAATAATCTAATTACCAACCTATCAAAATGTGTGGGCATACTTGCACGAATGCGTTATTTTCTTCCAGTTTCTGTTAAACTAATACTTTATAACAGCTTGTTTTTGTCGCATGTAAATTATTGTCTTTTGGTATGGGCAAGTACGAAAGCAACCAACATAAATAAAATATACAGACTACAAAAGAAAGCGATCAGGTTTATAGCAAATGTTGACTACTATGCACACACACATGAACTGTTTCAGCGCTATAATATTGTCCCAATTCACAAACTTTACGAGTATTCCCTAGCAATAAGATATAAGCAATCTCTTTTTCATAACAATCGTGCCTTCCTAGATATTTTTGAACTGGAAACGCATGCTAATCCGTACCCTACTCGTCACCAACAACATTGGAACCTTCCATTCTGTAGAACAAATTTTGGGCGACAAATGTTATGTTTTAGTGTTCCTTTGTTATTAAATAAATTACTGGAGGCGAAAATAATCCTTGAGAAATGCAGTGCACGTGACATTAGGGAAGTGCTTTTATCGTGAAAATTGAGAAAATGGTGGTCCAGGCATTCATGGAACTCTCTATATTTGTATGTGTGTGTGTATATATATGTGTATGTATATGTGCGTATATATATATATATATATATATATATATATATATATATATATATATATATATATATATATATATATATATATATATATATATATGTGTGTGTGTATGTATGTGTATATATATATGTGTCTGTATATGCATCTCCATATGTGTGTGTATATTTATGTGAATGTGTGTACACGCAATTTCTATGCATAGCATTGTCGTCATATATATAGTATTCTGTATTCCATCATATTTTGCATTGTACTTCGGAATTTGTGCCGAACTACTTACGCATATTAGTCTCTGTATATAGCATTACTGTACGTGCATCTTCCGACTTGTACTGCGCTAAACATCTCATGGCTTATGTTCATTGCCTATATGTTCATGGCCTATGTTTCTTCACCCATGTCCACGTTGCTTGCCATGTATTAGGGAGGCTCGGGTTCTCCTCAAGTGACAAAACGTCACTTTTCTCCCGAGCCTGCCCTCATCCTTGGGATGAAATAAAATTGAAATTGAATTGAATTGAAAGAGCAAGCCTGAAAATGTCGATACTTCCTGTTACTTTGCCTGAAAAAACGTTAGTTTTTTGAAGTATGAAGTTGGTTTTTGTTCAATCCCAAACAAGCGAACTCCACTTCCTAAATGAGTGCCAACCCTTGAAATGCGACTAAGTTGGCATAAAAAGGACTGAAGCATCGGCTTTCAGTGCTTGCAAGGAATGCTGCGTTAATGTCAACTGTTTGACACGCTCTGTACACAATTGTGTACACAACTTGATTTTTCTATTTGTATTTGTAAGGGCTAATAAACATCAAAATATATTGACTTTCTAATCTCTTTATTTACCTTCGTTTTGCAGCATACAGTTGCATATTTATTTTTATTTTATTTACTCTCAAAATCCTTACGGCATTAATAGAGTGGACTAGTTACAAAGCAGAGAAAGAAAATGCAGCCTGAAAAGTTATTAAACAAAGAATAAACTCATTATTAAACAATGTTAGCTGTGTAGGGACAACAAACACAATACATAATTCAGCATGTAAATACAGAATATTAGTTAGTCTATTTTGGATAAAACAGAATATTGAGTAAAGTTTATTGGAAAACAATTACTAATAGTGACATGTCTTCGTGTAGTTGGTTTCAATGTACCAATGTACAAGATGAAAACACTGGGAGTTGCATAATGCGATGCCAACCTTATGACGAGGTCACTGCAATGGGATCTGTACTGATGATTCATGATTAGTTGGTCATGCAGGATGGTATGACAGAATAATTCGTGAAATGAAGCCAAATAGTATATTTTCCAAGGGAGTGCAAAAGAAGCAAGGCTTCGGCTGGATTTCATTGAAGTTAAACGAGCAATGCAATTATAGTGAGAAGGTTTCGAGCGGATGGAGTTATTCTGTACAAAAAGTGAATCAAGTTGTCGTGGCAAGGGTCTCGCACAGAAGAGGCATATTCAAGTTTGGGATGTAACAATGTTTCATATAGGAGTAGTTTTAGTGTATATAGTGGTTTTGAGAAGTTGCAATGTATGTAGCCTAACTTGTAATCGGCATTATTAGTAACATATTCAGTGTAAGGTACCTGAGGTAAGTTCAATAAGATAAGAACACCGAATTATTTATGTGAGCTGACCCAATTGTGTAGGACATTTACCTAGTATAATAGCAAGATGTCTGCATATCTTCTTATGCACATTTGCTTACATTTACGCATGTTTAAATCTATTTGCCATGTGCTGCACCAAGCTGCTACAGTGTTGAGGTAAGATTGGAGAAATGAACTGCCATTACCACTAGTTATTTTATTAAAAGTTACGCAGTAATCTAAAAACATTATAGTTTGAAGAAGTTGAAAAATACAGGCTCAAGGTCGGCGTCGGGTATCTTTTTTGGCACTGAAGCTGGGTTCATGGCTTGATGGGGGCGCCCAGAACATGAAAGAAACCACCTCCACCAGATGTCGCATAGTTGTGATATGGACTAAGACAGCAGGTGGCATTTCCAAGATGAAATTTTTTGTTTGGCCATACTTGTGGCCGAGAAACAAAGTCAAAGACTACAGCAAAGCACAAGTTCGGTTTCTTTTTGAACGCACCTCGTGTTATGCCGCTATTTTCGTTGTAATCGAATATCGAGTGCCTTGAAATGTCAGTTTCACACAAGTACATACAGTTCTTCATAGGCGCTATCTGGAAGGGCTAAGAGAGCAGTTCACTTTTAATACTTTTTTCTTCTCTCAAGAAACCCTTGCACCACTTGGGCCGTAGCCAAATCATTCGCAAAGTTTGAGATTAGCTAGTTTGTATAACGAGACCTCAATGTCGAGGTGTTTCATGCATTTGGCACTGTAGTCACTGCCTGCGTTGCTTCATTTATGGTGCTGGACACACTGCTGTCCCCAGGGATATTTTAGAGGGAGAGAGGAACACATGCTCAGTACAATACTTGCAACAACCCTGAATGGCAGTGAAAAACTTGTGCAAATACACATGCTAGTCATGAGGCATATGAACATCGATACTTGTATAATGCTTTGCTGAATCGAAACTTCGTATAGAGATTAAATAAGAGGTGTGAGCATAAAATTTCACAGCTCTGCATTTGGATACCCTCGCACTTGTCGAAATTTATATTTTGGGGCTTCTGGATTTATAAATGTCCACATCTCTTTGAGAAACATAAACTAGTATGCCAGCAGTCATCAAGCTTCTAATCTTCATAACTGCAAAAATATTGGAAATGTATGCAAAGGAATAAGCTATCTTTTATCTTCAATGCCAAAAGACATAATAAACTGGGTGTATCATGCTGTGCCTATAGGTGCTATTATGAATATTTTCATAGCATTACAAAGACTTAGCATCGATGTGTGCAGCTGACTGAAATGCGTAGCCTCCACATTTGACCAGCAACTTCTGTTGGCAAGTATATTTACATTTTCAAGGCCACTTGTGGCAGCCTCAGTTAGTCTAATTTTGTTCAAAATGCTTCTTCAAAATTAAGAAATATATTGCTTTTTCTATTTACAACAGCCTATAAATCTTAGAGGCGGTTTACTATTTCCTCTGATTTTAACATTACATTGCAGTGAAACGCCAAGTTCATAGGCTGAAGAGGTGTATAGGCATTTTAGACAACTCGTGCAAGAGCTTTCAGAGCTTCGTAGAAAATAGACATTGCTGGCACTAACCGATATATTTGCCACCATGCCTGTGAAGGCTTTGCAAAACAATTTCCAGAATACATTTGCCTTTGCAGCATTTTCTATTTGGCATATGCTGTGTTGCAAGAGGCAGTTGAACTGTTTGCTGCATTGAATTTAATATCTGCTTCTAAAGTGTATACCATTGAATGGTGAAGTCTTATTGCATCTTATAATCCTTGCACAAACCAGGCAGTCATATGCACGGATGTTTATTTGAACAGGTACATGCGTAAGGACTGGCTCTCACCTATACAAGGTTTTATGATGAGGGGTCTAAGCAAGCAATGATCGTGTGATACTTCGAATGGCGTTTCACCAGCAAAGCATTGTGTTTAATTGATGCAAAAATGAAACAGGGTGTAGTTGCAAGATCCTGGGTGACATTTATGGCCTCATAGTTTCCTAAAAGTAACTCTGGCACTGCAGTCGTTTAGTTGCCATGGGAATGATGGGTACTTCCCAGATTTGCCTAGTTTTCGTGTTTGCAGGCTTCCCATGCACTTGTGGCTGTGTTTATAGCTATGCATTGATTGTAAATCTTTGCTAAACTTTGTCTTGTGACAAAGCGAATTCAGGGCACACGGAGCTAAAAGAACAAACATTAGACACATTCGTGTACTACCCATCCCTGCCATGCTAGCTGAAATGCTGTGCGTTGCAGCTGCCACAGACACTAGCATCAAAGTTCCCTATGTTTCATTCAGAGCATGTTCTATGCTTTAGAACATCCTCCAGTGTATATCTATGCATGGTCTGCACTCCTGCTTTTATTTCAATTTCGTGTGACGACTATGTGGCACTTGTGGCCAGGTATGTTTTTTTACTTGCCATCAAGTTTGCATGACTACTTGTTGGACAAGGGCGGGTTGTAAAAAAAAAGAGAAAAACATCATGTCGAGGTGCTCGGTCACATATTATAACGTTGCGCGTGCCCTCACAGCTTCACCGCATTACACATGCATGCTGCACGGAAGCGCCAAAAAAAGAAAAGAAAACACGGGCGCTTTTTTTTTTCTGCAGGACGCGCCAGAAAAATTTTGTTTTTGTTCGAACCTTACTTGCGCCGATAGACAATATTTAAGCAGTGGCGTTCTTTTGCCTTAACGATGGCGTATTATCTTGTCCGTGTAATATACCAAGGAGGTGTTGAATATATGAACGGGCGAGGCCGGAAGCTTTACTTTTTTTAAGCCGCACAATGGCGTTCGGAAGGTCTTCGTGTTGCATGGCACGTTCCTATTCATAATGCGTAGCTTAGAAGTCAGTGCTGAGCATCAGCTAAAGCTAATTAACTCTGAAGTGACGACCGCGACGTAGCGGAGTGTGATTTTTCCGAAACCCCCTTTTTGACCAGCGACGAGGCAAGGCTTGCACAAGTACGTGATCACGTCGTTTTGTGTTGATTGCACACGACTTAGTAAACATCCAAACTTACATCGTTGATAACAGGCCGGCAAAACGTTGGGCAGAGCAAGGAGCGCAGCGCAGCGGCGATACAAGGCGCGCACACTGCTTGAAACATGAACGATTGCGAGATGTCAATCGTAGAGGGTTTTCCTTTTCTTGAACACATCGTTCCAGTGCCCACTTGGGTCATGAACGAGCCGGCTTTCGGTTGCGAGAGGCGACAGGTGGGCGCACACGATTTCTTCCTGAGTATCTAACTCAACTCGCCGCAGGTTCAAAAGCCTTGGCAGGGCTTTCCTTTGCGAGCAAGGCCCCCGGTGGTGCAGCAGCCCTCTCGGCAACGCTATGCGAAAGTGCGGGGAGCGACAGCGCGATGACACAGTTAGGCCGGCGGAAATGCATAGCCTCCAAGAGCGCTGGGCCGCGGTGCATTGTGGGGAGCTTTATCCGCTCGCCTTTGTAAACTCGTGGCCCGGGCGCGCATAAGCACCGGCACGGAGGAAGGAAAGGTAAGGAGAGGCCCTGACGTCACTCGTTGTGAAGCCTTGTTGAAGCCAGAAGTCGGCCATATTGACTAGGCAAATTCTCCTCTCTTGTTTACATATGAATGCGAAGCAGAAGGCGCGACTCCCTCTCCGGCTCGGAAAGCACGTGGGCTGCGCAGCGCGTGTGTCGTGCCGATCCGAAACTAATGGAACTGGGCTCATCACTCTGAGCCAGCCGGACACCTTCAGCAAATCGCTTCGTCCGAGTAATAACAGAGAGTAACACCTTGCCGACAACGAAGCAACTACGAGAGAACGCGCGCTAGATGCACTGACAACGGCGAGTGCTTTCACGTCATTAATTCAGCAACTGTACAGACAACACGATCGTTCGTGTGCCTTCTACGGTTGCATTCCTCCACGCGGCCGACGCAGCGTCCTGCCACTGTGTCCGTGTTCCGCGGAAAACTCACCGGTGTCAGCATTCTGCGACCGTGGTGACTTTGAGCACGGTGCTATAGTGACAGTTGAACGTGGTTGCTGTTACGTTGAGATTACATGCAATGCTGGTGGAGAGTGTACCAAGCGGAACAGAAAAGGTGTTTTATTACGCACATGCAAGTTGTTACTGTACACACACAACACGAAGCTACGTATGTACACATGGTCCTCACGGCGTCTTGCTGGGCTCAACAGCGTCGTCCGTTGTCGCAAGCAGGAGCACTGCTCAACCGTCACTGACCTGCAGGTCGTTCGTCGTCATTCAGCTTCGTCATGGTGCCCAACGCAATTTCGCTGAACACTACTGCTTCATCCGCCGCACGACACATGAATATGCACTTGTTCTACACACTGTTGAAACCCCGTGATGGACAAAGGGAAGTAATGTAACAGCCAGGAGAACACTGCGTAACCACTAACGCGGCGCCGAACACAGATATTGTCCGCCACGGCTCAGACCGAGACCTCGGGAGGCACACATTCCGCCGCCAGCCGCGGCCGCTCACTGCTAGACCAGCTCCACTGCGCAACACGTAACCATAGCAACGCCGCCATTGTGCCTAGTGAATATGGCCGCCATGATGTCATTTCCGCCACAATTTTTACGCCCTGCGCCCGCTGGGCATGCCCTCTCCTTACCTTTCCTTCCTCCGTGAGCACCGGCATCCGCCAAGATGGCTGCCTGGGCGCCTCTTGGTCTGGGCCAGTCAACCATCGGCTTCTTCCCGCGATGGCATGTCCGGGCACGCTACGCTGGTGCGCTGCGCGGGCCTACGTCACAACCTCCTCTCCTACGAGCTGTGTTGCGCCCGACGATTCGCTCGTCGCGGCAGATGCTCTCAGGCCTTCACGAGGGCTTGACGCGCTGCTAAGCAGGCGGCTTCTCGTTCGAGCATTCGACTTCGGCCCTTGTGCGGGAGTCGTAGCACCCTAGGCAAGCGTACTTGCTCGGTCTTGCGGAGTTCCTTATACGGCCTGCAAGCCCGTGAGTGTCGCACTTTGCTGCATCTTGGGTTAATAAACACTTTGTTGTTGTTATCCTGCCTCGTGCGTGGTTTCTGCGCCGTGCCGGAGAAAACGACGAACCCGGCCGCAACGTTTTCGCACGCAGCGGCAGTGGAGGACGTCGCATCCCTACAAGGTTGCGCATAGTAGGTAAGCCTTGTGCAAACCTATCTCCACATAACTGGCGCCCAACGTGGTTTCGGCATGGCTTCAGAGCAGACCCCTTCGAAGCGCTCGTTCCTGTTCGATCCTGTGGCGACGGACTTGACCTCGTTCGAGGCGGACCGCTGCAACAGCACGGGGTACGGCCCTCTCGGCGACCCTCTGCTTTCGTTCACCGAGAGAGATCCCTTTTTTGGGGCCCCCTACGTTGATGCGAGTCACTTGAACGAGGACCACAGTCCTAGCCAAGCCAGTAACGGGCTGTATCAGCTGTTCGAGACTCACGCGCTTACGGGCCCGTCCCCGGCGCAGTCTCCGCTCGCTGACTTTTCCCCGTCAGCAGCACGGTTGACAGCTCAAATAGCTGCACCCAGTCCTTCCTGCCGGGGGCACTCAGGTGTTGGCGGGAACGCGCTCAGTGACCCGTCGTGGTCGCGAGCGCAAAGTGTTGACGATGTCGTTTGCGAGCCTGCTCGCTAAACCGACAACGTCGCCGCGTTCACTGACGCTCGCTGGCCTGAGACTCGCGTGGGCGACGCTTTCGACGGACGTGGGCCACCCTGCTCCGCTGTCGACCCGTTTGCCAGTCGCGTGAGGCCTCAAGCACCAGTCGGAGCGCAAATCCTACCCTCCTCCATGCCGTGTACTGGCCCTTTTTGGTCGGACGCGCGTTTTGGGGAACAGGCGCGCGCACCTGTTACGGCCGCGCCCGCGTCGGAGCAGTCACCGCTGCACGCAACTGCGGCGCAGCTCCTACACGTTCTGTTAGAAGCGGTGCGCTCGCAGCGTTGTGCTTTAAAGGGAGACCCCGAGTCCCCTCAGCCAAGCGTTCCAAGTAGCTTAAAGGTACTTCTGCCTGAGTACAGCGGTTATTCGGACCGCATCAGTGCCACAGAGTACCTCGAGGCGCTGCACCGCTATCAGCAGGCTACGCGGCTGAGCGACAGCGTTATGCTAGGCTCTGTTTTGCCCGTGTCGCTGACAGCCCAAGCGGCGAGGGGGTACCGGCTCGTCGGCCACAAAGCTCACTCGATGGAGGAGTTCAGGGGGCTCTTTCGTAGCTAATTCCTTCCTCCTGAACACGAGCGCCGCATGCGTCGCGTGTTAGAGCTTCGCACACAGCATCCCGACGAATCTCTTCTCGAGTACGTTCGGGCTTTGCAGGAGCTCTACCTCCTTGCCGAGCCTACGGCATCAGACGCCGAGAAGGTGGAGCGAGTCATACGCCAGGCACATCCAACCTTCGCCGCTTACCTTCGGAGCGTCCATTATCGTGATCTAAACGAGCTGGCATCCGATGCCAAGCGTAGTAGGGCGACATTTTGGCGGCGCGAGCCTATCGCCCGCCGCCCCCGCCGTCCGTGTCTCTCGAGCCTCGTTGCGCGTGGACTGATCGTAACTCGTCACACTGGTGCTCCTCGAACCATGAGGCGGCCTCTGCCGCGAGAGACCGAGACGCGCTCGGTGTGACGGACCGCGCTCTGGACCCGTACTCGTACGCCCGGGCGGCCACCATTGCCTGGCAGCGTGAACAAGAACGGAAACCCCGTGCTCCAGTGCACGAGGGGATATCCGATCGCGGAGCCCCCACTGCGGCTAGCGAACAGACACCTCGTAGCTCTGAAGGATCGCCAAAATCCCCCCCCCCCCCCTGTTGGAGGAAAAGGCGTTGTCTGCTTCCGTTGCCGTGAGCGTGGTCACACCGCGCGTGAGTGCAACGCGCCCCAACCGACACAAGGGCCAGCTCGCCCGTCGGGAAACGGGGTGAGCCGTCGGTGAGCTCCCCCTTGCCGGCGGCTGCAGCAGTAAGAGAGCACGGGGGTGTAACGCAACCTCTGGCACCAATGGCGTGTCGCGCTGGACATCACATGAACGCCGCTGGCCACGCTGGCTCCGTTCATCGCCCTTACGATCGCTGGTCGAGAGTTTGCGGCGTTGCTGGATAGCGGGGCTTCAATCTCGCTGTTCGGCGAAGAGGTTAGGGCTCATTTGCGCAACCGCTCTGTCCGCATTCGAGCTTGCGACACTGCTTCCACCTCGCCAGCAGTACCACCACCTCGTGCGGCGCTGCGAGGTTGGTTGTGCGTTGGGAGAATCGCGCACGCCGACAGCGCTTTGTGCATCTCCCTGGTCTTTCCGTGCCTGTGATTCTAGGTCACGACTTTCTCGCGCGCACAGCTTTCGCAAGTGGAGGCTACAGGGATGGCCCTTCTGGCGCCCTACGGCCTTTCGCTGCACCTCCCGTGGTCTAGGCTGCCAGTAAGTCACCGGACGCCACAAGGAAAAAGGAGGAAAGGAGACCAAGCGTTGCCCCCGCGACCCGCGTCTCCCCCTCCGACGCCAAGACTGCTCCTTTGGCCGGCGTGGCGGAAAACGGTCCGTGCGTACAGCTTTCCTTTGAGCATAATGCTGCCGCGGTGTACGAGGTCTCGGCTATGCCGGAAGCAGCAACTCGAATGGCTTGCTGCCGCCTTTGCCGGACAGCTTGCCGAAACGCGAGAAAGCACACCAGTCGTCGCTGTTGACACGTTTCAGCGATACGTTCACGGAACGCCCGGGTTGCACCTCTCTGGTGAGGCACCGGATTGACAAAGGTGACGCACAACCATGGAAATGCAATCCTCGCCCCATTAGTGCGGCAAAGAGGAAAGCTATTGACCAGGCACTGGATGAGTTGATTGAGACCGGAGTTGTCCAACGCTCAAACAGTCCTTGGGGTTTACCGGTGGTAATGGTCCCCAAAAGAGACGGCTCTCATCGGCTCTGTGTGGACTACCGCCGGCTTAACGAGGTCACGAGAAAGGATGCTTATCATATGCCTAACGTTGACTCGATCGTGGCTGCTCTAGGCGGTGCTTGGTACTTCAGCACCTTGGATGCTAGCCGCGGTTACCTACAGGTTCAGATGGAGCCGGCTGACGCGGAAAAAACTGCGTTCACCTCTCACAGAAGTTTGTACGAGATTACTCGCATGCCGTTTGGCTGTTCTGGAGCTGCAGCTACGTTCCAGAGATTGATAGACCGCGTTCTAGGGGACGCTAAATGGCAACACGCCATGGCGTACCTCGACGACATCGTAATCTTCTCTCAGATGTTCGAGGAACACCTTCACCACTTGGAGGATGTCCTCGGGAGGTTGCGTGCCGCCGGGTTGACTTCGAACCCGAAGAAAGCTCAAATAGCTGAGAATCGTATCTCACTATTAGGCTTTACCATTCAGAGCGGTCGTGTTCTGTCGTGCGAGGAGAAGGTACGTGCCATTGTGGAGTACCCGACGCCGGCAAACATTCAGGGTCTGAGGCGCTTTTTGGGCACGGTGAACTACTATCAACAGTTCATCCCAAACTGTGCGGCCCTCCAAGTGCCCTTGACTGCACTCTTAAAAAAGTCGGCACAATGGAGCTGGGGGCTAGAACAAGAGCGAGCCTTCAAGGCGCTTTCCGAAGCTCTAGTGGCCACAGCCGAGTTAAAGCTTCCCGACCTGAACAGCGAGTTCGTTGTCCAAGCGGACGTGAGCGACCTGGGTCTCGCCGCGGTACTCCTTCAGGAGCACAACGGCGTCCTCCGGCCAGTCGCCTTTGCGAGCCGGTCACTTAACGCCACCGAGCGTAACTATAGCGTCACAGAAAAAGAATGTCTCGCTACAGTTTTTGCTCACCCGAATTTCGACTGCTATGTCGACGGCGTGTCATTCGTGGTGGAAACGGACCGCATGGCACTCACCTGGTTTAAGTGCTTGCGCGAGCCCTCGGGCCGCCTCGTGCGCTGGGCGTTGACGTTGCAGCGGTAAAACTTTGTTGTGCACTACCGAAAAGGGAGTTCGAACGTCGTGGGTGACGCCTTGCCGCGTGCCCACGTTTCGGCGTCCGACACTTGTGTCCGCCACTCCCGAAAGCAATCGCATCAAGTAGACCCCGGGCCCTCTGGCTCCAAAGGGTCGAAAGGCGCGAACCTCGATGCCGAAGTGACTTTCGAGTCTACAGCCTCGGGTGAGGACGCATACCTGGTAGACCCTCTCACGTCTGCCGGTATCGTCTTTAGCAGAGAAGAGCTGCTCAAGCCACAGCAGGACGATCCGTTTTGTCAACACATCGTTGACGAGCTCAAAGAGCTGAGCTACCAAGCGGAGCGGGGTGGTCAAGCCACCGGGCGCGAACAGATAGCTGGTATTGCTGTCAGCGCCGAGTGCCGTACGCAGGCTGGTATTGCTGCGGGCACGTTGAACTCGTACCTGCTTGATGTCGACGGCGTTCTCCTGCGCTACGTCCCATCTGAAGAAGCTCCCCAGGAGTCTTTCAAGGTGGTGACACCCCGCAGTCTAAGGAAAGCCACCTTAGGTTATTTCCACGACTCGTGGTTGGCCGGACATACGAGTGGCCTCAAGACTTTTCAAAAGTTGTGCCGCTGCGCTACTTGGCCTGGCATGAAGCGCTACGCCCTTCACTATGCCCGCTCATGCCACGTGTGCCAATGCGTGAAGCCTCGCGGGGGCAAGCCTCCCGGGCTCATGCAGCCGATCGACAGCCAACAGCCTTGGCAGGTCGCGGCCTGTGACATTATGGGACCTTTCCCAAGAAGCCGGAGAGGCCATATTTTTCTCCTGGCTGTCACAGATCACTTCACGAAGTGGGTCGAACTGTTTCCCCTTCGGAAGCTAACGGCACGCGTAATATGGGACAAGTTGACCGAGGTCTTTACCCGCTTTGGCTTTCCGGCGAAGTTGATCACGGACAATGCATTCTATTTCACGGCCAAGGTATTTGTGGATGCATGTGCTGCCTTTGGCATTAGGCACCATAAAACAACCACGTATCACCCACAAGCCAACCCGACCGAGCGGATCAACCGCAACCTCAAGCCCTTGCTGACAGCTTTTGCACAGCAACACAGGGATTAGGATGCTTGTCTTAACGAGATCGGCTTCTCCTTGGGGTCTACAGTCAATCGCTCGACAGGGTACACGCCCGCTTTCCTCAACTTTGGGAAAGAGCTGCCTAACCCCATGGACCGCGTCCTACGGGGCGGAGGCGGGGCAAGCGCCGCGAAGGTAAGCCCGTCTGGCTACGCGGTGGAACTGCGCTCACGGATAGACGCGGCCCTCGACCTGGCGCGTTCCAACCTGGAAAAAGCGTGAGCTGGTCAGAAGGCTCAATACGACCAGTCGCATCGGGATGTCCGTTACGATGTCGGTGATCTCGTTCTCAGGCGCCATCACGCCTTGAGTGACGCCGCCAAAGGCATCTCGGCCTCCCTTTCGGCCAAGTAGTTGGGCCCGTACCGAGTGCACACCAAAGTGTCTCCCCTAGTATACAAGCTGGCTGACTCCAAAGAGAGACCAGTCGGCGGTCCAGTTAACGTCTCCGACCTCAAACCTTTCGTTGCCCGCAGCAACGACTTCGGGGAGGGGGAGGCGGTCACCGAACCGCAGGGAAACCGGGATAAGGCTGGTTCCAATCCACGCCACCGGTACAACCTGCGAAAACGCATCTAGGCAGATTTTCGCCCCGGCATGCAGCGGGACGTCATCCCCTCATTGTAAGGGAGCGGAGATTATAGCTGCTGTGCGATTGTCCATCCAGCAGCAACAGTAACGGCTACCTGGTGAGCTTTCTCAAGGTAACAACATTACACGCTCTGCGCGCGGAATATTCACCCAGTTCCCAGCACTCACGGCTGCTCGAGAGAGAAAAGCCCTTTCCCCGGTGGCTGACTCTCTCACTCGGTATCTTCCGCGTAGTCGGTGGGAGAAGGGAAGCGTGCGCTCTATTGGCTCACGCAACCTTCAATCCGACGGAGTAGGTTCTCTTTATTGGGACAGCCTGTCGCGCCTCCGGGGCCGCACTTTCAGTGCGTTTCTGCTTTTCACCAACACCTCAGCAATCGTGATGTCCTCCTCGATGACCCGTTCTTCCAAGAAAAAGCCCGGGAGACAAGCCGCGCGCTCGGTCGTTCCGCAGGCACCGGCTGCGTCCATGCCACCTCCGTCGAATACTCCCCCGGCCCCGGCTAAAGAGACACCGCCTTGTTGTGAGGTCGCTACGTGGACGTTCCAACAAGGCACTGAGGCCCCGGTCGCCTTCGTGTCGACTCGTCGCTGGTCCAAGCAACGCAAAGTGTGGGTGGGGTTAGACCCCGAGTCCGTCCCGCGTCCTTTCCGCGGATGCACCCTTTCGGACCTGCTCGACGCTTCCGGAGGTGCCTCGATGCCGCCTGTTCCCGAGGCCTCCTACTGCAACGCTTGTGGTGTCCTGCTGGTGCACGAGGCTACCCACCTCCGTTCGAGGGTTCACCGAGCGAAGTCCGGCGGTGCCCCTGTGGTCATGTCCACTCCGGCGGTGCCACCTGGCCCGGGCCTTCAACCTGCCCTGTCGACCGACTCCGTTCAGGCGGTCGTGGTGGCGCTCGTCACGGACTCTTCATTCAAGTCGGCCATCGCTGCTGCGGTGTCCGCCGCCCTCCCGTGGCCCCAGGCTCCTGCCGAGACGCCGCCGAACGAAGACACCGGGGCGCCCGACGATCTCGTGGACGGCATGGACATGCACCTCAGTTTTTTCGGTGTCGGTGGATGCTGTTGTAGCGGTGAGAGAAGAGAGACGTGAGACGGCGTCGAAGGCGGCAGACGGGGCCGTGCTGATCTCGCCACTTTATTCCACGCCTGAAGCGGAGCCGCGGTGGCTGTCCACGTCCGACGCGCCAGGTGCGTGAGCTCGTTCTGATCCTCGCGCAGCTCCTGCTAGCATCAGCTGCGCGAGAGGCGCGGCGCGGTGATTGAGAAATGATGATGGTGATGATGGCACTACAGGGCTTCCCCCCTACCGCTTTGCGCGATTTGAAGGCATATGAAAAAAAAAGAAAGATAGTGACAAAAGCTATATACATGAACGACAATCCATAAAGTGTTCATTTGGAAAGTCCAGGTTGTCAACGTTGATGGGCCATCGGTAAGCAGCGGGTCTCTGGCGGGCGACACTGGGAATGGCGCAGCGGACGAGGGTGGCTACGCAGGCACGCTGTTGGAAGGAGCGGGCGAGGGTCGTGATGAAGGGGCACTTTTGTTGATAGCGAGTACCAACGACAAGGCGAAAAATGGTCAAGGGCCTTCTCGAGGTGCCTCTTCCTCTCCTCCTTGGTCCAGTATTTTCCAGTCTTCAACTCCGAGTGGTTGTCGTCATCTGTCGTCAGACCGCTCCACTCTTCGTGGATCTTCTGCTCGTGTTCCTTCAGCAGCTTCATCCTGGCAGGCCTCCTGGTAATGTACCGCGTCCCGTCGGCCCTCCTCTTCACCTTCCACTGGGACTTGAGGTCCGTTTCGTCACCGCCGTGTTCACCACCTCCAGTGGTGGCTGAGACTAGTTGGTCCTTCTTGGTCGACGTTGGAGTGGGGAGAGCAGAAGATGACGACGACTTTGTCGCATGGACGCGACCGTTACGTCGCGCCAGGGCTTCACGGAACAGATGTTGCTGCAACCACATGGTATGTTGCAGGTTCTGCTTGTTCGTGTACATGGTCGGGTAGAGGGAGGCGTAGTCGGGAACAGAAGAGCCACGGCGGACGCAGGCTGGCTCGCTCACTGCCTTGGGCAGTCGTCGCGGCGACGTGGTGAAGTCCAGGTGACACTGGCAGGACTCGCAGCTCGTCAGGCTCTGCATGTCGGAGTCTCGCATCTGAGTTGACTTGTCCTCGGTGGGTCCCGTACCGTGTCCC
Organism: Rhipicephalus microplus; assembly: GCF_043290135.1. Taxonomy (NCBI): domain Eukaryota; kingdom Metazoa; phylum Arthropoda; class Arachnida; order Ixodida; family Ixodidae; genus Rhipicephalus; species Rhipicephalus microplus. The sequence goes on along the minus strand of NC_134701.1, from coordinate 16,827,694 downwards.
GCGGACCCTACAGTGGCGCTTGTCCTCGTCATGGGGGGCAGGGAAGGATAGACGGGTGTCGATATCGGGGCACCTGCTAAGGACAGCAGGGAACCGGACCTCCCACCGAGCTCGAGGGTGGGCGGGGAAGCTGATGACGATCCGCCAGTGTGGTAGGCGCTGGAACCGCTGTCGGCCGCGTCCCACTTCTGCGGTGACGTGGGCAGCCCCGAAGAACCCTGGTGTAGCCACTGCTCGACCGAGGCGTCCTTCTTGTCCAGAATGACCCTCTGGAACTCGTTGGCCAGAACACTCATTTCGAGGTCGTTGTCCGGCAGCGGCGTGCCCACCTGAGTTTCAGTTTCCGACAACTCTTCTTGAAAGCTTGTCTGCAGTAGAGCATCAGTCTTGCTTGGTGTAGTAGCGGCATCTTTCTCATTGCCCTCTTCGTCGGATCTGTGACCGCGTGGGAGACTCACTGCGCTAGTGGCCGGACCCAAGGTGGAGTGAGACGTTGTCGGGGAAGTTAGGTTGCGGTCAGATGAGAGCTTCGGGCCGGTGGGTCCAGCACGCTGCGACGCAGAGAAAACCTGAGAGTCGCGGGTAAACGGCAGCGGGTGGTAGGTGAGGCCATAGCTGGCAAGCACCGCAGAGCAGAAGTCATCGTAAGGCTGCTGGCTGGAGGTTGAAGTGCCGGAGAAATGACGCAACTCTACCGGAAGGGCGTCTTGAAGAATGGCGTGCATCAGCGGCTGGTCCGTGACGCCATTCAGCGCAAGAATGGCATCGAGCTGCATGAACCATACCTTGGGGTAGGTCGATTGGAACGGCGGCACTGGCGGGCAGAGTTGCGGGAACATGGCCGCGGGCCGCTCGGCGAAGGGCGTGTTCTCCGGGTCACCAATGTAGCGGTGAGAGAAGAGAGGCGTGAGACGGCGTCGAAGGCGGCAGACGGGGCCGTGCTGATCTCGCCACTTTATTCCACACCTGAAGCGGAGCCGCGGTGGCTGTCCACGTCCGACGCGCCAGGTGCGTGAGCTCGTTCTGATCCTCGCGCAGCTCCTGCTAGCATCAGCTGCGCGAGAGGCGCGGCGCGGTGATTGAGAAATGATGATGGTGATGATGGCACTACACTGTCATCATGGCGTCTTTAGGGCGGCCTCGGTGTTAGGAAGGGGGGGGGGGATGTGGGAATCGAGAGCGCCCTCCTACCTGGCGCCTCATTCCCCAGCTGCCGCACGCGCGGCACCAGCGTGGCCCGGGTGCGCATAAGCACCGGCATCCGCCAAGATGGCTGCCAGGGCGCCTCTTGGTCTGGGCCAGTCAACCGTCGGCTTCTTCCCGCGCTGGCATGTCCGGGCACGCTACGCTGGTGCGCTGCGCGGGCCTACTACGTCACAACGCAGCGCCATTTCCCATTGGGCGCGTGTGACCTCCTCCTCTCCTACGAGCTGTGTTGCGCCCGATGATTCGCTCGTCGCGGCAGATGCTCTGAGGCCTTCACGAGGGCTTGACGCGCTGCTAAGCAGGCGGCTTCTCGTTCGAGCGTTCGACTTCGGCCCTTGTGCGGGAGTCGTAGTGCCCTAGGCAAGCGTACTTGCTCGGTCTTGCGGAGTTCCCTATACGGCCTGCAAGCCCGTGAGTATCGCACTGTGCTGCATGTTGGGTTAATAAACACGTTGTTGTTATCCTGCCTCGTGCGTGGTTTCTACGCAGTGGCGGAGAACACGACGAACCCGGCCGCAACGTCTTGGTGCGCAGCGGCAGTGGAGGACGTCGCATCCAGACACGGTTGCGCATAGTAGGTAAGCCTTGTGCAAACCTATCTCCACAAGAGAAATAAAGAAAGGCCTGAACAAAAGCGGATATACCCTGAAGAAATAATAATAACGGTATGAATAAAAAACCATCAGAAGCAAATACGCATGGTAGAACACATTGAATGCGTGTGAACATTTGCTTATATTCTCGCAGAAGCCGTGAAGTACACAAAATAGGAACGCTAAAAACGAGAAATGAAGAGTTACCCAACAAGACAATCGCGATGACATTATAAAGTAGTTATACCATGAGACCCGCGCTTATTGGTTTGTGATAAATGCAGGTTATTTTAATAGGTGAAAATACATGAAAAGAAAGAAAATCTGAAAGGTTAGCTCCGGTCTCTTGGTGGCAAACAAAGATAGTGACGATGCCGTGTTTGACGTGCCACAGGAGGTGTCGCGTAAGCCTGTGAGTTGAGAGAAAAAGAGTTGTTTTTGAGTTGGAAAACAAATTTTAACGTGTGCATTTTTTTCTTCGAAGTTGAAGTGTCTGAACATTTTGTTGTTTCTTTTGGCTAGTGGAAGTTACTTATTATATACATAGCGAAAAAAATTAACCTGCACTGCTCTGCATTGAATAATCTCTAAAGCAATAATATGTTACTTTTTGTGTAGGTATCCCGTACGATGCATGCATATTCGAATTTCGGTCAAATGGCTAAAGTGTAGGCTAGCAGTCTAGTATCAAAATGAGTGTGTTTTACTTGGTGCCTGATGATACAAATTTCTTTAAGGAAGAGGTGAAATTGTGGTTATTCCAACTTAGGTCATTGACTATCGTCATTCCAAGATATTCATTTCTTTTATTATGGTGCGCGGTGCAGACCCTAGGGTATAAGCAAATGACACCTTATTGTTTTGTTTTTTTTTGTTCTAGACATGTAGACAGTTCTTTACTTCATGCATTCCATGCCCCATCGTCTGCATCATGAGATGTTTCGAGGGCTATAATGAAGCATTAATTGATTATTAGCGGAACAAGTTTTGTTAACCAACAACAACGCCTGCGAATAGCCTAATTCGAACAGAGGAACAAACTTTGTTGAGGGTGTCGTTTTATATGTTAGAAAAAATAAAGTCCCGAAACACTGCCCTAGGGAACTTCAGACATTAATAGAGGTTCATCAAAAAAATAATTACCAATTATTACAAACTATTTGCGATTGCACCAATGAGCTGGTACCCAGTTAAATATATGCGGGAAAGCTAATTGGCTGTAGTTTTTGTATGAATTTGCCGTGAGGAACAAGCACAAACGCTTTCTTAAAGAACGAATTATCACTTCGTTTTGGCTTAACCTGTCACAGTGAATAGCTGTCATTAATTGTGATACTGTCGGCAACCCTTTATGATCACAACACTGGTGATAACAAAGTGCATTATCCTTTTAAAACTTTGTTATTTCATTACGAATACTAATGCTACGGGGCGTCACAGATGAACATAATAGGAAAGAGGGCAATGTTTAGTGCGAGCTTGTGCACACTGCGCACCATATTGTATGCCTGCCTGTTTATCTGAAGTAAGTATATTTTTCAGATGCCTTTTCCCCGTAACATTTGGTGGATGTGCGGGGTTGTCTCCGAAGAATTGTCGTTCTCGTCTTTATCAGGCACCAACGAGGCACCCAAGGATTGTCTCCTGCGTAGATGTTGTGAATGTTGACTGTGTGAAAACCCACACTATCCACCAAAATGTCACGGAGACAAGGCACCTGTTCAAATAAATTGCAATCTGTGGACGTTATTGAAATGGGTCGATAACTTATTACTTGTGCTCTGCCGGCCTTTTTTTTTAATGAGAACGAGACGTGCAGTGAGCCAGTCTGCAGGAAGACATCGATAAACGATCGCTAAAAAATAGGCTAATGCTCCAGCATATCTGCGCTTAAAAGCATTAGGTAGGTTGTTTGGTCCCGGAAATGATTGAACTTTAGGGTTCAGTAGCATTGTTACCACACCGCGTTGGGATACAATATCAGTGTTTGAGTCACATGACAAATGATGCGGCTTTACAATGGTTTCTGAAGTTGAAAATACACCATAAAAATAACGATTTAAGAGTTGTGCGATACGTTTCCTTCGACGATGACGAGGCCTTCGTGAAATATTTGGTCAATTGAGTTTGTTTTCGTGCTTTAAAAAGACCAAAATTTTTTAAGTGTCGTGTCAATGAAAGTTGGAAGCGTGGGATGGAAATTGCAGTGCTTAGCTAGTTGTACCTTGATGTTTATTTTTCGTTTGAAAAATAATCCCACGTGAGGCGCAAGATCGCCTAAGGTACCTTACTTTTCTTTTGAACAAGGAGTAGTCTAGCATGTTTTTTTTTCAACTTTGTTTTGATTACAGTTCATATGGTTCACATGTGGGGTTCGGCATCCCACAACCACCGTATGATTATGAGATACGCCGTAGTAGAGGACTCCGGAGACTTTGACCACCTGTAGTTCCATGAGGTGCACCTACATCTAAGCAGGCGGGCCTGTAGCATTTGCACCTCCATCGAAAGTTCAGCCGCCGCCGCTGGGATTTGACCCGGCGACCTGCCGGTCAGCAGCCGAGTACCTTAGCCACAAGACCACCACAGCGGATAAGTGTGAATAATGTTGCTAAGGCAGTAAGCGATCACCTGTTCCATATTTTGCCAAAGCTCATCAGTACTCTTGCTATGAAAATCCTCAAGTTATAGTTCTAGATAATCCACAATACCTTCATCTCTGGCACGAGAGTAATCTTCAACATTGATCGTTCTTGATTAGCTGGTGGTAGAAATCTTCCAAGAAAAAGAACACTATATACTTGGTTGCGATCAGAAAATACGGAATCAACCGACACTGAAATGTTTTCTAGTAGAGGACTAATAAACACAAGGTCTTTTATGAATGTTGCCGTACTAGTTCCTGTATCCCACTTGGCCCACTCGAAACTAGTAATCACTCACTTAGAAGCTCTTGGATTTCACCCGACTGTAGAATGGCAAAAGTGATTCTATTATAAAAAAGCAAGGCGCTGGGTTTACCTTAGATAAAATCAGGTCCATTGCACTTACATCGAACATAGTAGTACTCGTCAAAAAAAATTTCTATAGACGTATAGATCAACAAATGTCAGAAAAAATGACATTGAGCCCATGTCGAATTGGATTCAGACGTGGTTGCTCCATGTGGTGTGCACACGTGGATCTTGACAGAAGAATTTAACTTGCTCGATATCAGAAACAATATTCCGCTTTGGTAACCTTTGATATCACAAAAGCTAATGATATTGTGGAGCATGTGAAACTGCTAGATTCGCTTCAGAACTTAGGACTGCCTCAATACTTTGTGGCCTGGATTCATGCTCTCTTAGGTGATAGAGAATTTTAATGCTCGCAATCCGGTGTCAACTCTTCAGTACTTGGGGGTAACCTACACCGAAACACTTAACTGGAGTCCCCACATAGAAAACATGGCTGCTAAAGGAGCACGTGCCGTAGGGATGCCGCGCAGGCTCAGTAATTATCGTGCCGGTTTGTGTAGAGACGTGCTCGTCACGATATATTGCATGTTAATTCAACTGATGTTAGTATTCGGCTGTCTTTTGTTTTCTGGCTTAGAAAGTTCGACCACTGATTGTGTTAGAATGCGAATCATTACGATTATGCCTAGAGCTACCTAAATACGTTGCGAACAATATCCTGTATGAAGAATTGCACCTGCCTTCTCTTATCAAAAGATTTCATATTCTAACAATATGAACATTCCTTAAAAACTGTACATCACCTCAGAGGAGGTCACAGTATGTGTTCATTAACCAGCAGACCTCATTTTTCAACCACCAATGGTATAAACTACGTTGCCCTCAAGTAATATTTACACAAAAACTTTTGGACCTCTTAAGAGTTAACCTTTGGGAAATACTTGTACTCAACACTGTAGATGCACTTTGGACTGAATTTGGAGATATATATCCCAATATTGCAAAACATTCACCATATCAGTATATAAATGGCATTTTGAAAGACCATTTGACCAATCTAGAAACATCCATTGCAATCCATCAATGACTGACGCTTCTGTTTATGAAGAAAAAGATGGCGTAGAAATTATATCAGCCCTCACATAGACTATAACGTGGCAAAGGCACAACGAGCTTCAGGCTTATTGCGAAGGTTGAGCAACAGAAAATATGGGTTACGTAGACACACCTTATTAATGATATATAAAATGTACATGCGCCCAATACTCGAATTTGGGTGTATATTATTTTCGGGTGGCCCTACGTACAAAATTAAACCGTTAGTTCTATTAGAGCGAGAAGCGTTACGGTTGTGTTTGCGACTCCCCAGGTATGTCGCTATTAATGTACTATATCAGGAAGCTCGCATACCAACTATTCTTTGCCGATTCCGTATCTTAACAGTACAAACATACTTGAAATTTTACGGCTTATCAGCGAGACGGTCTGCATATGCCTTTATTAGTGACCCCGACGCCTTCTTCCTCGCTCACTGGCCACGCTTTCGTACTCCCCAGATTATTTTTGTACAAAAGAAACTTGAAAGCATAAAGGTGGATATCAGATCGGTAATTGGAACCAAAGCATTAAATCACAATATTACGATAGAATGTGATGAAATTTTTCCCCCACTATCTAAGTTTCAATCTTCGAGTTACTTAAATGACAGGTTAGAAGACTACATAGCTCATGCGGAAATAAAGAACATAATAGCCACAGACGCTTCTGTGAATAAAGAAAAGGCAGCAGTAGGAATCGTCTCAGATTACCTCGGTTGGTCATTCTCGGTAAGACTACCAGACTTCACTCCGGTTTTCGAAGCTGAGCTCCTGGCTATTATTTTAGCGCTACGAAAACTTCCTTCAAACGAAGAGAGTGCAATGATAATTACTGATTCTCTTTCGCTGTGTACTACTCTCACAGCTTCAGAACAATCAAGAGCTCTAGCGACATTACAAACATTAGTTCCACCTCATGTGAAGTTCCTGAAGCTAGTCTGGGTCCCGGGACACTGTGGCATACGGTTGAATGAAATAGCCGATTCACTATCTCGAGCCACACTTGATGGCCCTGTGATCTCGGTACTACCAGAATCGGAACACATAGTGTCGATCAGATATAGAAAATGGGCTATTTATACGGATATTATGGAAAATATTACTAAATATACGGACTATCAGCACCTAACATACCCCTGGAAACCTCAGTGGAGTCAATCTAAAAAGTTAGAAGTTATTTTAACCAAATTTCGATGTCGTGTCCCTCCATTAAACTTTTACTTGCACAGAGCTGGTCTGGCGATATCCCCCCTGTGTCCATTCTGTGAAGAAACGGAAACAATAGAGCATTACTTTATAACATGTAAAAACTATTCATTAATTAGGAAAAGACTTTTAATTGTTCCGTTTCAAGCAGTAGGTTTAAATTTAACTGCAGATAATGTTCTAAGTTTCGGTGCCTTTAGCTTGGGACATTGCCACAGGAGCGTATTCGATGCTGTATGCAATTTCATTCGAGAATCAAAGCGCATGTCATAATAATGCCTGCTTAAATATATTTCTGAAGACACTTGTCTAATTTTGAATGAAATTTGCATATTCATTTGATTGTGACCGGGTGAGATAAGCTCGATTGTCTGGTCTACTCAAAATTTCTGTCTTCCACTGTAGTATTACCTCACCTTTTCTCTTCTTGATTCAATCTTCAATTATTTGTTTAGTTTAATATTCCTTTTTAGTTAATTATTATTTTCTATTACATCATTAGTTTTTTCATTAAGGATAAACCTTTTAATATATCTCATATAGGATACTTCTAGATTTCATGGCCAATCCCCCATAGTGGGTATGTGCCAGTGCGAAGGGGCAACAACAACAACAATATATCATCTTCTCTACAGGTTTTCCCGCTCAATTTAATCCAAGCGCCAGCCAAATTAATCTAGGCGCCAGTCAATTTAATCCAGCCGCCACTGAAATTAATCCAGGTGCCATTCATTTTAATCCAAGTGCCACTGAAATTAATCCAACCGCCAGCCGATTTAATCCGGACGCCAGCGAATTTAATCCTGATGACATTGTGACTTCAAAACGACCCAGAATTTTCGGGAATGCGTGGAGTGAATAGCTTTGGAGTGAATTTAACAGGAAAAAGCCATAAATGAGTCACTAGTGACACAATGCGACTCGCGCGACTTTATCTCGCCTATCACCCGCGTAAGCACTATTCACACCTTCGACATGCATATCAAAGGCAACGCCGTCCACACAGTAACAACTTGATACTTATTAACCAGGCCAATGATCTCATCACGAGTGACTCAGGTGACGTCCTCACGCATATCACTCACGCACGCACTGTCTTAACCTTCCGTCATGCATATCAAATGAAACGTCTTTGAAAGGGCGGGATCTTGATACCTAAAACTCGGCCAAGTCACCTGATAACCACTTCCGCAGGGGACGTCATCACAAATATCACCCGCGCACGTTATTTACTCGCCTGCCGACATGCATGCCAAACGAAACGTCTTTGAGAGAGCAATAACGTGGTACCTATGACTCGGCCAACTGACTTGATGACTTGTGATTTAGGTGACATTATCACGCCTATCACCCACGCACGCAATGTCTAACCTGCCATCATGTATACAAACGAACGTCTTCGAGAGGCTAATAAATTGAACGCTGTCAATCGGCAGAGTGACGTGATCACTAGTGACTTGTGTGACGTCATCGCGGTTGACACCCACGCACGCAGCGTCTAACCTGAGTTCATACATATCAAATGAAACGTGTTTGAGAGAGTGATAACTTGAACGCTGTCACAAGGCCAAGTGACGTCATCACTAGTGACTGGCGCGACGTCATCTCGCGTAAGACTCACGCAAGCACTCTATAATGTGCCTTCATGCATATCAAACAAAACGTCTTTAAAAGGGTAATAACTTGAATGCTGGCACTAGGCCGCGTGACGTCATCACTAGTTACTCACGTGACGCCATCATCCCTATCACACACGCACGCAGTGTCCAAACCTGTCCTCATGCATATCAAACGAAATGTCTTTGAGAGAGTCATAACTTGAACGCTGTCACAAGGCCCAGTGACGTCATCACTAGTGACTGGCGTGACGTCATCATGCCTATCACACACCCACGCAGTGTCTAAACCTGTCTTCATGCATATCAAACGAAATGCCTTTGAGAGAGTAATAACTTGAACGCTGTCACAAGGCCCAGTGACGTCATCACAATTGACTGGCGTGACGTCATCATGCCTATCACACACGCACGCGGTGTCCAAACCTGTCTTCATGCATATCAAACGAAATGTCTTTGAGAGAGTAATAACTTGAACGCTGTCACAAGGCCCAGTGACGTCATCACTAGTGACTGGCGTGACGTCATCATGCCTATCACAAACGCACGCGGTGTCCAAACCTGTCTTCATGCTTATCAAACGAAATGTCTTTGAGAGAGTAATAACTTGAACGCTGTCACAAGGCCCAGTGACGTCATCACTAGTGACTTGCGTGACGTCATCATGCCTATCACACACGCACGCAGTGTCCAAACCTGTCTTCATGCATATCAAACGAAATGTCTTTGAGAGAGTAATAACTTGAACGCTGTCACAAGGCCCAGTGACGTCATCACTAAAGACTGGCGTGACGTCATCACGTCTATCACACACGCACGCAGTGTCCAAACCTGTCTTCATGCATATCAAACGAAATGTCTTTGAGAGAGTAATAACTGAAACGCTGTCACAAGGCCCAGTGACGTCATCACTAGTGACTGGCGTGACGTCATCATGTCTGACACCCACGCAAGTACGCTGTAACCTGCCTTCATGTATATCAAACGAAACGTCTTAGAGAGAGTAATAACTTCAATGCTCTCACTAGGCCTAGCGACGTGAATACTAGTGACTCATGTGACGTCATCACGTCTATCACACACGCACGCGCTGTCCTAACCTGTTTTCATGCATATCGAACGAAACGTCTGTGAGAGAGCAATAATGTTGTACTTATGACTCGGCCAACCCACTTGCTCACTATTGACTCACGTGACGTCATCACGACTAACAGTCATGCAAGCACTCTCTAACGTGCTTTCATGAATATCAAACGAAACGTCATTGAGAGAACATTAACTTGAAGGCCGTTGCAGGCAGTGTCTGCTAGTAAAAAACTAACTTCTCGCGCTGCACAGCCGTTCACCAGCTAACCGGTATACGTAGGCACCAGATCGCGCGTTTCGATTTCAGTCAAAGGCGTCTTTACATGACTTTTGTTTGACTTGACGCTTTTCTTGACTCGAGTAGATGCGATGGAAGCAACAGTACCTTCAAGCGGCAGTGGGGTACAACCCAACACCAGCGTCCCACCACTCGTTGAGGGCAACGGTTCTTCTTCATTCAATAAATAGGAATAATAAAGGCGAAATGACGATTAAGCGTTTTCCAAACAATACTCAATTACGCAACTTTCAACCGATAATCTGACCTCTCTGCGATGCATTTACTCCAGCTCGTCGTGTGGGAAGATGTAGGCGGCTTTTTTTTTTTTGTTGCTTCTCGTGTTTCGAAGTGTGCCTTGAAAATGCGGGCAGCCAGGCCGCACTACTGTGAACAGACAGGCGTTCTACACTAAACAGGCATGCTTATTCCATGCACACTAACCTATAAGAAACGGCGTGGCATAGAATGTAAAAAGAAAGGCACGAGTCAGGCACAGCGTGAATGGCGCATCAGCAAATGGTCATTTGCAAATAGCAATAGTATGTATCTCAAGTATGGGGACTGCCCTCTATTACAACGGATTTGTTTCACAGGATAACCAGATGAAATAATTGTTGAGCCGAAGGAGTGGTAGACAAATCTTTTTGTAGCAAGCTTTGGAGCAGGCAGACCGTGCGTCTTATGCTTGATTAAGGATATACAGTGTTATGGCTATAGCCGAATTATATGCAAACGCCTGTTTCGTTTCTTGTGCTCATATCGTGTCATTTTGACACGTGAGCACAAATTAGAGGGCGAGGAGAGCTTTTATAGTGCTTTTATGGTGCCTATATATACCTATTTCGGGCGTTGTAACCTCAATTCGTATAGGTGCCTGTAAATGTCTGTTTTCAAAATCGATGCCTATATAAACGCTATTTAAGCAGAAATTTTGCTTTCAAGTACCACTGAGCCCGGTATTCATGTTACCGGGCAAAATATAGGTTTCGGGACACTGTGTGGTGCAAACTACTCTTTATTTCACGAGTTACGTTTAGAACTGTCAAACTCAGAAGGCATTTTAGCCAAGAGGGAGGTAGACTAGCCTCTACACATGTATACCATCCATGTCGCATCGTCTGCTCAGCCTCTTTCCAGTGTGCCCCAGATGCGTAGGGAGCAGGAGGTGCCTCTGTGCAGCGGCAGGAAGATGAAGAATGAATGCGAAACTGTGGAGAGTCATCAGGGGAAGTAAGGAAGTAGAGTGCAGATAAAAAAAGCAATATCTATGTAGTTTTTGTTTTTTGTTTGTCATTTACATGTGGTGCCTCACTGGGTCACCTGAAAATATTTATTTAGGCAGTGGAAAATGTTGCCTGCCCAATGAAAAGGTTTGTGTCACTAGAAATTTTAATTTGATCATTAGAAGCGGCGAAAGCATAATCTCAGTAGGTGAGCTTGAAACCTTCGCCACTAACTCTAAGAAGACTTCGTAAGTCCAGTTCCTTCCCCGCTATTTGTATGAAATTCACTCGGAGCTGGAGCATCACACGACGTGCTTGAGCACGTCATGCGCGCGTAACCTACACTCGCATGAGATGCCCATGTCAGCCCGTGCGTGAAGCGGTGTTCTGCCGTCTCGATGTTCTTTTGTATTGTACTGCGAGTTTTTGTGGGATGGATCCCTATCTGCGCGCACGTTTGGAGAGGCTGGCTTGGATAACGTATCCTTACCCTGATACACAGCGTCACACCGCTGCACCTTCTGCTACGGACGATACACCAAAACCAGGCCCAGCGTTGTGAATGCTGGCCCCGACACAATGCGCGAACTGCGAGAACACCAACGCAAACAAAATGGAGGCACGTTAGTCTCGCGTCTCTCTTGATATGAAATTAAATAAATAAGGCGAATAGATTTCGCCTGTGTGTTCTAACATTTTTGTATACTTTCATGCTTCTATTTGGGCAACAGTTTGTACAAATTACACACGTTGTCTCAAATAGTTCTCGCAGTGTCACGTACTACTTTGACATAGGCAGGACCATTCTATCTCCTTCACCATGATGGGGCGCACGCCCATGAGATGAAGGTGAAGCCGTGTTTAGTTTGGCCTATCACCTCTTTACGCCACGCGTAGTACTGGAAATCTTGGTAAATGAGATCTTGAGTGCTCAGTGCATTCATTCCTTTACGCTTCTCAAAACTCTTATGTTTGTGTAACGACCTTTAAAGTGTTCACAGACAGAAGAAAAATTGAGCCTGTGTGGTTAGGCCAAGTTAATACGCCGCAAAAAAAAATCCTTCTGGCGCCTGGCACTCTGACAATTAGCGCATGTATAGCCCTTCTTAGCTATGGCACACAGAAAGAGACCCAGAAGCATGTTTCTACGATGGTGCACACTTAACTGACCATGCTGAACTAGAAATGGAGAGACCGTATTCTGCGAACCCCGCGGAAAAACGCATGTTTATGCTAAATCATTACCCGTTTGTACAATTATAAACAAGAACATTTTTGCTTGCTTTCATGTCGTGGAGACAGATACCACACCTGTTTATTGGAAAATATGAGTTTTGTCAAAGCTTATTCTGCCTATATTCACAATTTTGGAAGCCTGAAAGAGTGTTTTGGCCACCTATTATTGGTGCCTAAATCGCGGTTTTTCAGTGCCCATAGAGCTGGCCTCTATAGTTACGACCTACCTGTCATGTTTTGCAACGCCGAAGCAAAGATGATGCCCGTTCAAAACATCTACCGTACCTCAAGAAAGAAATTATTGTTCTGATAACGTCGAGCTCGTCAAATCTGTTATGAAATGGGTGATGAAAGAGAACTGAGGCAAGTCAGTGAGAAACAAAATTTATTATTATACAGGCAAAGCAATTTTCATAAACACGCACCCATAGATGTGCTGCTGAGCAGTGTTCTACATATCAAGGCAGTCGAGGGCAGCTTGTACAAAAGTGTAATTGTGCCTATCATAAGTGGCACAGTCCACACGCTGGATGTGCTGCATAGAGCGCCCCGCGGCCTCAACCAGCAGAGCACGGCGATGTTCTTTCTTAGAGATCGCTTCCGGTGTCGTGAGGAGATCATCCCTCCGCTCGCTTAGGAATCCCTTTGCACCTGCCTTGAACTTTGAGAAGAGCTCCTCAATCGGATTGAAGAAAGGGCTGTATGGCGGTAGCCACTTGACTGTGTGGTCGCTTGCCGCGAGGACCGCCTGTTCGGCACGGCGGTGCGCTGGTGCGTTGTCAAACAGGAACACTGCCTGTATTCCTGGTTCCTGCTGTGAAACTTTACTCGACACTTCTGCAAGAAAGTCGTTGAAGACAGCCCAGTGGACCTTGTCGGCAATTGTCCAGTGGAGAAGGCCATTTGCTGACATGCAGGCGTTAACATTTGCATTCGCCCCCTTCGCACTAGTTGACAAACGGCATGCTGGAGCACCTCGTTTTGCCCTACCGAAACTGCGCGAGCACCATACGTTGAAGTTGGTCTCGTCGATGTAGTATCGTGTTAGCATAGTTCCCTCGCTCTGAAGCCACTGGGCATATCGGCACCGCAGCTGTTTCACGTCGGCGCGATTTCTATCTGATTAAAAACACAGCGCAAACAACGGCAGGAAGAAAGGAAGAGACAGGACAGACAGGACTGTCCTGTCTCTTCCTTTCTTCCTGCCGTTGTTTGCGCTGTGTTTTTAATCATGTATTTGAACCAACTCGCCCAAGCTTTAACCTTAGCAGATTTCTATCTACTGGGCTCGGGGTGAGCAGCTTAACCGAATAAACCTGGCCATCGAGAAGCCGATCAATCGTCGACGTGCTCACTTCAATGTTAGACATCTCATCTTTGAGAGCTCTCTTTATTTGTTCCAGTGTGAAGGATGGGTTTCCCTGTACGATTCGTTGCAGGGCGTCCACCACGTCCGGTCCAAATTTCCTTGACGAACCACCACGTGTTTTAGTTGTGTCACGATCACTAGCGGCAATAGAACGCACGGTCTTGATATTGATTTTGAGTGTTTCGGAGAGCACTTTTAAATCACCTCCGCGCCTGTGAACATCTATTATACGGCAACGATCTACGGGAGAAACGCGAGCGTACTTTTTCTTCGGTTCATCAGGTGCCTCCCGTGGCCTTCCGGGCCGCCGAGAGGCTCGGTCTTCCATAGCACCAGTGGTCGAAGCGCAAACTTTCACTTATTCTCAGGACTGCAAAAGCGCTCACCTAACGATGACTTGGCCGGAAACTTGAAACTACGCCGTCTTGTCGCTTGCGTCGCACAACGTCGTCCTGTCGTCTGCGCGAAAGAGACTCGCCGAAAACAGCTACGACACAATGTCGTCTGCTTCAGTTTTACTTAGAGCAATTGCTTTAATTCATAAATAACCAGCATTAGGGTATTCTAACACGAATTAAAACGTATCTTCAATTCTTTGATTCATTATTTCGTGGGATTGTCATCTGCATTGTAGAACGTCTGCCCGTCGTCTGCATGACGACGGTCAGACGTTCTACAATGCAGACAATGCAGAAGAATTCTTCTGCATTGCAGAAGGATTTCTACAATGCAATGGATTTTTTTTGCGGTGTAATAAGTTGGCCTAACCACACAGGCTCAATTTTTCTTCTGTCTGTGAACACTTTAAGGGTCGTTACACAAACTTAAGAGTTTTGAGAAGCATAAAGGAATGAATGCACTGAGCGCTCAAGATCTCATTTACCAAGATTTCCAGTACTACGCGTGGCATAAAGAGGTGATAGGCCAAACTGAACACGGCTTCACCTTCATCTCATGGGCGTGCGCCCCAACATGGTGAAGGTGATAGAATGGTCCTGCCTATGTCAAAGTAGTACGTGACACTGCGAGAACTATTTGAGACAACGTGTGTAATTTGTACAAACTGTTGCCTAAATAGAAGCATGAAAGTTTACAAAAATGTTAGAACACACAGGCGAAATCTATTCGCCTTATTTATTTAATTTCATATCGAGAGAGACGCGAGACTAAGGTGCCTCCATTTTGTTTGCGTTGGTGTTCTCGCAGTTTGCGCATTGTGTCGGGGCCAGCATTCACAATGCTGGGCGTGGTTTTGGTGTATCGTCCCTAGCAGAAGAT
The DNA here is from genome assembly GCF_043290135.1 of Rhipicephalus microplus. Lineage (NCBI taxonomy): Eukaryota > Metazoa > Arthropoda > Arachnida > Ixodida > Ixodidae > Rhipicephalus > Rhipicephalus microplus. The sequence goes on along the minus strand of NC_134701.1, from coordinate 16,812,544 downwards.
GCAGCGGTGTGACGCTGTGTATCGGGGTAAGGATACGTTATCCAAGCCAGCCTCTCCAAACGTGCGCGCAGATAGGGATCCATCCCACAAAAACTCGCAGTACAATACAAAAGAACACCGAGACGGCAGAACACCGCTTCACGCACGGGCTGACATGGGCATCTCATGCGAGTGTAGGTTACGCGCGCATGACGTGCTCATGCACGTCGTGTGATGCTTCAGCTTCGAGTGAATTTCATACAAATAGCGGGGAAGGAATTGGACTTACGAAGTCTTCTTAGAGTTAGTGGCGAAGGTTTCAAGCTCACCTACTGAGATTATGCTTTCGCCGCTTCTAATGATCAAATTAAAATTTCTAGTGACACAAACCTTTTCATTGGGCAGGCAACATTTTCCACTGCCTAAATAAATATTTTCAGGTGACCCAGTGAGGCACCACATGTAAATGACAAACAAAAAACAAAAACTACATAGATATTGCTTTTTTTATCTGCACTCTACTTCCTTACTTTCCCTGATGACTCTCCACAGTTTCGCATTCATTCTTCATCTTCCTGCCGCTGCACAGAGGCACCTCCTGCTCCCTACGCATCTGGGGCACACTGGAAAGAGGCTGAGCAGACGACGCGACATGGATGGTATACATGTGTAGAGGCTAGTCTACCTCCCTCTTGGCTAAAATGCCTTCTGAGTTTGACAGTTCTAAATGTAACTCGTAAAATAAAGTGTAGTTTGCACCACACAGTGTCCCGAAACCTATATTTTGCCCGGTAACATGAATACCGGGCTCAGTGGTACTTGAAAGCAAAATTTCAGGTTAAATAACGTTTATATAGGCATCGATTTTGAAAACAGACATTTACAGGCACCTATACGAATTGAGGCTACAATGCCCGAAATAGGTATATATAGGCACTATAAAAGCACTATAAAAGCTCTCCTCGCCCTCTAGTTTGTGCTCACGTGTCAAAATGACACGATGTGAGCACAAGAAACGAAACAGGCGTTTGCATATAATTCGGCTATAGTCATAACACTGTATATCCTTAATCAAGCATAAGACGCACGGTCTGCCTGCTCCAAAGCTTGCTACAAAAAGATTTGTCTACCACTCCTTCGGCTCAACAATTATTTCATCTGGTTATCCTGTGAAACAAATCCGTTGTAACAGAGGGCAGTCCCCATACTTGAGATACATACTATTGCTATTTCCAACTGGCCATTTGCTGATGCGCCATTCAATGCTGTGGCTGACTCGTGCCTTCCTTTCTACATTCTACGCCACGCCGTTTCTTATAGGTTATTGTGCTTGGAATAAGCGTGCCTGTTTAGTGTAGAACGCCTGTCCGTTCACAGTATTGCGGCCTGGCTGCCCGCATTTTCAAGGCATTCTACGAAACACGAGAAGCAACAAAAAAGACGCGTACATCTACCCACACGACGAGCTGGAGTAAACGTGTCGCAGGGAGGTGAGGGTATCGGTTGAATGTTGCGTAATTCAGTATGGTTTGTAAAATGCTCAATTGTCAATTCGACTTCATTATTTCTATTTATTGAATGAAGGAGAAGCGCTGCCCTCAACGAGCGATGTGACACTGTTGTTGGGTTGTACCCCACAGCTGCTTGAAGGTACTGTTGCTTCCATCGCATGTACTCGAGTCAAGAAAAGCGTCAAGTCAAACAAAAGCCTTGTAAAGACGCCTTTGACTGAATTCGAAACGCGCGATCTGGTGCCTACGTATACCGGTTAGCTGGTGAACGGCTGTGCAGCGCGAGAAGTTAGTTTTTTACTAGCAGACACTGCCTGCAACGGCCTTCAAGTTAATGTTTTCTCAATGAAGTTTCGTTTGATATTCATGAAAGCACGTTAGAGAGTGCTTGCATGACTGTTAGTCGTGATGACGTCACGTGAGTCAATAGTGATCAAGTCGGTTGGCCGAGTCATAAGTATAACATTATTGCTCTCTCACAGACGTTTCGTTCGATATGCATGAAAACAGGTTAGGACAGCGCGTGCGTGTGTGATAGACGTGATGACGTCACATGAGTCACTAGTATTCACGTCGCTAGGCCTAGTGAGAGCATTAAAGTTAATACTCTCTCTAAGACGTTTCGTTTGATTTACATGAAGGCAGGTTACAGAGTGCTTGCGTGGGTGTCAGGCATGATGACGTCACGCCAGTCACTAGTGATGACGTCACTGGGCCTTGTGACAGCGTTCAAGTTATTAATCTCTCAAAGACATTTCGTTTGATATGCATGAAGACAGGTTTGGACACTGCGTGCGTGTGTGATAGGCGTGATGACGTCACGCCCGTCACTAGTAATGACGTCACTGGGCCTTGTGACAGCGTTCAAGTTATTACTCTCTCAAAGACATTTTGTTTGATATGCATGAAGACAGGTTTGGACACCGCGTGCGTGTGTGATAGGCATGATGACGTCACGCCAGTCACTAGTGATGACGTCACTGGGCCTTGTGACAGCGTTCAAGTTATTACTCTCTCAAAGACATTTCGTTTGATATGCATGAAGACAGGTTTGGACACTGCGTGCGTGTGTGATAGACGTGATGACGTCACGCCAATCTCTAGTGATGACGTCACTGGGCCTTGTGACAGCGTTCAAGTTATTACTCTCTCAAAGACATTTCATTTGATATGCATGAAGACAGGTTTGGACACTGCGTGCGTGTGTGATAGGCATGATGACGTCACGCCAGTCACTAGTGATGACGTCACTGGGCCTTTTAACAGCGTTCAAGTTAATACTCTCTCAAAGACATTTCGTTTGATATGCATGAAGACAGGTTTGGACACCGCGTGCGTGTGTGATAGGCATGATGACGTCACGCCAGTCATTAGTGATGACGTCACTGGGCCTTGTGACAGCGTTCAAGTTATTACTCTCTCAAAGACATTTCGTTTGATATGCATGAAGACAGGTTTCGACACTGCGTGCGTGTGTGATAGGGATGATGACGTCACGTGAGTCACCAGTGATGACGTCACGCGGCCTAGTGCCAGCATTCAAGTTATTACCCTTTCAAAGACGTTTTGTTTGATATGCATGAAGGCACATTATAGAGTGCTTGCGTGAGTCTTAGGCGAGATGACGTCACGCCAGTCACTAGTGATGGCGTCACTAGGCCTTGTGACAGCGTTCAAGTTATTACTCTCTCAAACACGTTTCATTTGATATGTATGAACTCAGGTTAGACGCTGCGTGCGTGGGTGTCAAACGCGATGACGTCACTCGAGTCACTTGTGATCACGTCACTGCCGATTGACAGCGTTCAATTTATTAGCCTCTCGAAGACGTTTCGTTTGGTATACATGATGGCAGGTTAGACATTGCGTGCGTGGGTGATAGGCGTGATAATGTCACCTAAATCACAAGTCATCAAGTCAGTTGGCCGAGTCATAGGTACCACGTTATTGCTCTCTCAAAGACGTTTCGTTTGGCATGCATGTCGGCAGGCGAGTAAATAACGTGCGCGGGTGATATTTGTGATTACGTCCCCTGAGGAACTGGTTATCAGGTGACTTGGCCGAGTTTTAGGTATCAAGATCCCGCCCTTTCAAAGACGTTTCATTTGATATGCATGACGGAAGGTTAAGACAGTGCGTGCGTGGGTGATATGCGTGAGGACGTCACCTGAGTCACTCGTGATGAGATCATTGGCCTGGTTAATAAGTATCAAGTTATTACTGTGTGGACGGCGTTGCCTTTGATATGCATGTCGAAGGTGTGAATAGTGCTTACGCGGGTGATAGGCGAGATAAAGTCACGCGAGTCGCATTGTGTCACTAGTGACTCATTCATGGCTTTTCCCTGTTAAATTCACTCCAAAGCTATTCACTCCACGCATTCCCGAAAATTCTGGGTCGTTTTGAAGTCACAATGTCATCAGGATCAAATTCGCTGGCGTCCGGATTAAATCGGCTGGCGGTTGGATTAATTTCAGTGGCACTTGGATTAAAATGAATGGCACCTGGATTAATTTCAGTGGCGGCTGGATTAAATTGACTGGCGCCTAGATTAATTTGGCTGGCGCTTGGATTAAATTGAGCGGGAAAACCTGTAGATTAGACTTCCTCAATTCGATTACCCGACTTTACCCCTATTTACCAAGCTGAGCTACTGGCAATAGTCCTAGCATTGCGTAAAGTGCCCCAAGATCTATCAGCGGAAATTGTTCTAACAGACTGTCTCTCGATCTGTCCCGCCTTAAGCTCATCAACTCTTTCGCGTACCTTAGAAACTTTCTACTCGCTCATTTCTAGGCATGTGCGACTCGTTTGACAAGTTTGGGTACCAGGTCATAGTGGTTTAGCTATCAATGAGCATGCATATGCACTAGCTCTATCTTCCCTTGATTGTCCTCTATTACCTATTTTGCCAACACTCTAAGGCAAAAATTACCCGAAAAAGGAGTAACGGAGCCCAATAGGCGCACGCGAGGAACGGATAGACCATTGAGGAGCAACCACAGAGGAAAGCGTGCCGCGCGCTCCAAAGGGATGAAACACCCGGGGATTGCAGGCGGCGCGAAAAGCGTTGCCAAGGTGACCAGTCCTCCTTCTCTTCCTCTGCTGGCTCAGTCTTTCCCCGCATTTTGCCGGCGACGGTTCACGTTGCGTCGCGCTCGGACTGTTCGACCACGGCCGCCTGGATACGACGATCTAAGAATTACGACGTGGTGCTTGTGTGTACGCTTGGATGAGCGTGGGCTGCTGCTTTTGCGTTTCGCTGCACTCATGAAGTCAGGAGCAAATCTCGACACGTCACCACACCGCGCTGTCTCTGCCTCTGGCTTCAAGATAGTCACGACCAACACACGACAGCAACAGTTGGGAAGGCCAATATGGTGGCCGAGAAGACAACAGGCCTATCGGATATATACTTCAGTCCGACTCACAGCAGAAAACAGCGCTGGATTCTAAATCATTTTTTATTCTACTCTACTTGTCACGTGTGCGATACGGATCGCGCTTACCGGCAATGGGCTCGGTCGTGTTGTATATCGCACGCCCGAAATGCATCGCGAAGGCCAGCTTCGGCGTCTGTCGTTCGCCTGTGCTTTGCGACCACCTCGAAAGTGGCCGCCATTGCCATCGGCCTCCCGTACACTCGCTCGTCGAGTGTTCGCCTGTCTTCGCCGCCGCGATGAGCTCCGGGCTGACGATAGTGGGCTGAGACCTCGTCGCTATGTTGGGAGTCGTAGAAAACACGTTGCGGGTTCTCGTAAAGAGCTTGGTTGTAGTATGTCGCGCGCTGTAAGTGCACCAGCACGGGATGGCGGGGCTTTCGCTACCGTCGGAACTCACGAAAAATTGCTCGCCATTACAGTTGGCTTCCCCGTCAGTCGGCCGCAAGCAGCTCGGCGCAGTCCGTTGGCCGCGGCGGCGGACTCACGTTTGCGCGCTGCACTTACTCGAGTTTGTGGAAAAGGGCCACATTACCGTCGATTTTTTTTTTTTTGCACTAGCTCCAAACCAGCTCGGCGCTGTTCGTAGCGGTGGCCAAGCGTACGCTCGCTCTTCTGTTCGAAGTTCACTGGTGACAGACACTTCGCGTGCAGTGCCGTGTTTGGTCTCGCGTTCGCTTCCTCGAGCTGAACGACGTCGCTCGCTTAGGACTCGCCGACTTGTTAGCGGCACGGTAGTTCGCGGAGTTGGGGCTGTGGCCGCCGCTCCTAAGCTGTTGCGCTACGGGGATCGGAATGAGTCTTTGACGATGTGTGACATCACGGTGAAATTATTAGCATGTCGTATCTCGCGTATGTTTTCATATCACCTTGCACGTATTTCTCATATGCATGTGTATTCATCCTCTGTCACGTGTGACTCACTATTTTACATACCTATTGTGCAGCCGTGGGCACACACCGTGCTGGAGACTGTGTGCGCTGGCGTCTGCGATGTCCGTCATCCATCTATTTCGTCAGAGCAGCTTCAGAAGGACTGTGCGAGATGTGAAGGTAAAGTTATTTATGTGTCTCATTTTAACTCTAGTTTTTATATTAACGTGCACGAACTTGTCATGTGCCTGCATCTTCATCTTCTGTCACGTGTGTCTAACTATTTTTACTATATTATTGTACGTGCAGCCGTGGGAACACAACAGGCAGAAGGCTGCGTGCGCTGGCGTCTCCAATGCCTGTCATCTATCACTTCCGTCGAAGGAGCTCCCCAAGGAGTGAACAAGATTTGACAACAAGACTGGACTTATACACTTCACCATGAATTCACTTAATAGAATGCAGAAACTTCATGTGTATGTAGAAAAATAAAAGATTTCGATGTCTCAATTTTGTCTTTCGTTGTTGCCGTGACTGCGAAAGCAGTTACACATAGGTGGCTAACTACTTTTTCGCGTGTTCTTTTCTGCTCAATTTGTTGCTCACTGCGCAGAAAAGCAGGTGAAAAAAGTATTAGGCCCGGCGGAAAAAGAACAATGTTTGACTGGGGACAAAAAGTTCATCCGATTGTAGTATTTGAGTGCATCAACCGTTCGTTCGGCAAGGTGCAACTGTGAAGACTAACGGTTGCCTGGTAAGGTGTAAATGTGGGAATTAACAGTTGCTCTATAAGGTGCAAATGTCAGGACGAAATGTTAGTGCTTTGAGGTGAATCGTGGCACTAATGCTTACTCACTAAGGTGTAAATGTGAGGGCTAAATGTTAGTCCTTTGAGCTCCTCTGTGGGGACTAGCTGTTAGACCCGGTGCCGTTAGTCCTTACAGGGAATAATGGTTATGGCAGCCCGATTAGCCCCAAAAGAACGAACCACACACCCTTTTAACACCCTTTTGCCTTAGAGTGTACTTCTGAATATATCACAGCAGCACGCTTTGAAAAACGCACAACGGCCAATAACTTCAATAAATCTCCTTTGTTTTTAACAGACTATCGACAGCTAAAGATCTCTTGGAAGAAGAAGTGGTGTACATCAAGAAAAAAAGAAATAGTAATTACAAGGCTGCGTTGTCGAATCCCTTCATTGAACTTTTACCTTCACAGGTCGGGTCTGCCACAGTCGCCTTAGTGCCTTCACTGTAATGAGAGTGAATTTTGGAGCACTTATTTTTGCTATGCGAAAAATTCAAAAGTCAAAGAAAAAACTGCTAGAAGAATCCCTACGAAAGTTGGTCTTAAACTAGACACTTACGGTGATTCTTTCATTTGGCGCAATCGCATTTGGTTTCAGCCACAGGAGTGTTTTACCGCTGTTACAAATTTATTACAATAATCTAAAAGAATGGAATGCTAAACATAGATAAATTCAATTGTTTTATGTATAGAATTTTTTTTCTTGTTTGTGTGTTCATTATGTTATCACTTTCAAGGTTTTTTTGTTTGTTTAGAAATCTAACATCTTCAAATTATTACATATATTACCTAATGAATTCAGCACTTCTTTCCAAGAAGTGAATTAATTTAAAAAGCAAGGCACCATCCCATTCATGCCCTATCCCCCTAGGCGGGTTGCACCAAGTTGTTGAGGAACTAATCAACTAACCAACGTCGTCTTCTTATTTATTTTTATTATTTATTTATCTTATTTTTAAACTAATCATAATAGCCTGTTAGCACACTTAAGCTTTTCGTTCATCTAAAAAAATTATTTAGGCACCCCTCCTCTTCTATTTTTTGCCGAAATCCTACCACCGCGCGGTTCATGGTCAATCCCCCGTGGTGGATTGAGCCATTCCTCTTGAGTCCATCCAGCCAACCGCGTTTTTTCTGGTCATGGCCTGTGTCCGCTACATTACTTCAACGGCAACAAGGATACTATTCGAATCGCATTCCACAACCTGGTAGTAGCTAAAGCTACGACCAGGTTGAAGGAAAATGAAGGCGAGAGTGTACGAGATTGAATCACGGAACTTGGGAGGCCAGCCGAAAGCGGCAACTTTGGTAGTACGACGAACTACATGTTACGAGATAGATGATGCGACAACGCACGGTGTTCTCTGTTGACGTGAAAGAGGCTGAAGTGAGAGGCCGAAGACTTCGCCAGGGCTTCCGAGAAGGCGCAGGAAGACGTCCGTTACATGCAGGAGACCGGCATGGGCAACGAAAGTGGTACCATGAACGCTCTGCAGCGACTACAACGATGTGAGTCCCGGACACCGAGCAGCGACCCGTAAAACAGTTAACCACGGTGTGACCATTCTGACGGGCCGCATGACTAACGTGTGCCGACATCGAAACACCAAGTGCCGCCTGTGCGGGGGAAGGTCACTTGGCCAGGGTGTGCAACAGGAGTCGTTCCTGGACGTCAGGTGCATATCTCGTGGAGGAAGATATAAGTGGGAGCAAAGAATTTATGCTTGTTTTGGTGGCCTACAGTGCGACAGACAGGGACGTCCCGCGGCCTCTCGACAAGGTTATGTTGTGGGGAAAGCAGAAACTGGGCATGATAACCGACACTGGCTCGCCGGTGAGTGTGATTCCAGTGAGCGTGTACGGAAGGCATAGAAGGCGGGTACCAGCTCTCACAAAAACTGCCCTGCGCCTGTCGTACTTTCTTAGACCCCCGCTTGTCATGGCAAGTTAACCATGGACGTAAAGTTTGGGACAGTAACCGTGACCAGTACGTTACTAGTGCTGGGCTCTCAAGGACCACTGCTTTGCGGCCGGCGTACAATGGAGGAATTTCGCAAGGCCGGCGTATCTTTTCTGAACCAAAAGTGCTGCGTGCGTAAACTTTGTTCAAGAGAATTTGCAGTTGAAAGTCCTACTGACGAATTTTCGCAGCTGTTTTGCAAACTGGGTTGATGTGTGTTCGCAGCTGTTTTCGCAAACTGGGTTGCTGTGAAGGGCCTCCCGTTAAATTATACATGAAGGAAGGTGCTCGGCTTGATTTTTGCAAAGCACGGACCGTGCCTAATACAGTGCGTTCCCACGTCTCAGTAGAGATTGATCAGCTGTAGGAAGAACGAATGAATTCCCAGATCAGCGTCTCAATGTGCCACGCCGGTAATTCCCGTAAGGAAAAAAACGGTGACATATGGCTCTGCGGGGACGTCATAAGTTAACGGTGAATCTGGCGACTTACTTGAAACAGTATCCTCAACCAAAAGCTGACAATATCTTCGCAGCGCTGGCTGGAGGTGAGGTCTTTAGCCCGTTAGACCTAGCTTGCTCTAGACGCCGAAGCTAGCAAAATCGCAGGGATGAGCACGCATGAAGGACTTTACTGCTACAATCACCTCGCTTTTGAAATCGCTTCAGCCCCAGCTCTGTTTCAAAGGCGCATGCAATCAGTCCTCTTCGGCCTGCCAGGAGTGAAAGTCTACCTAGATGACGTCATCGTCGCTGAAAAAAGCACGATATGTCTGTATTGTGACAAGTAATCCAACGACTGCGAGACAGTGGCCTGAAGCTGAATAAAACCAAAGCCTGACTCCGAGAAAAGCAAGTAACATTTCTAGGCCACCGCATCAACAAAAAAAAGGCCTGCATTCTTTGCAAGACAATCTCGGCGCCATTAAATGCACCGGCGCCAACCTCGATGAGCCACATGGCATAATTTCTTGGCGTAATCCCGTATTACTCCGAATTCTCGTCCCACCTCTCAGCCATGCTAGCACCATTCTATGCATTGTTCACGAAGGGAGTTCCCTAGAAATGGGGACAAGTGCAAGAAAGCGCATTTCAAGTAGCGAATAAGGCTATGAAAAAGGCAAACTTTCTCCTTCATTATGATCCTCGCAAACCGCTTTGGCTTGAATGTGACGTTTTCATGTATGGTTTGGGTGCATTTCTGTCTCGTTGCATCAACGGCGAAGATTACCCGATAGGTTTTCAATCGATAACAATGAAAGCAGCAGTGAAAAACGGCTTGCAGTCAAAGAAAGAATGGTCTGCTTTATTTTTCGGTGTGACCAAGTTTCGATATTATCTTTTTGGCAACCGGTTCATGCTGTGCACTCATTACAAGCCATTGACCGGGCTTTTTCATCAGGACAAGATCATTTCGCAAGAGACAGCGGCAAGGATTCAACGCTGGGCATCACTCTTGTCAGCGTATCAATATAAATTGGAATATTGGAATTGACAGCCGAATAGTAACACCAATGCTTTGAGTAGCTTACGTCTGCCTAATCAAGAAAGCGCTGGAGAAAACCCCGTGGCAGAGTACGTGCTGCACGCGTAAGCATTAAACGAGTTTGTTCTGTGTCCTCAGAAGCTAGCAGAAAACACCGCTGAAGATAGGGTGCTTCGTCAGGTAATGACATTGATCCTGCGGGGCTGGCAAGGAGAACTGAGTGCGGGACAACACTGTTTCCGACCCTTCTTCACTCGTAGTGTTGATGATTGATTGATGTGTGGGGTTTCACGTCCCAAAACCACCATATGATTATGTGAGACACCGTAGTGGAAGGCTCCGGAAATTTTGACCACCTGGGGTTCTTTAACGCGCACCCAAATCTGAGTACACGGGCCTACAACATTTTCACCTCAATCGGAAATGCAGCCGCCGCAGCCGGCATTCGATCCCGCGACCTGCTTGTCAGTAGCCGAGTACCTTAGCCACTAGACCCCCGCCGTGGAGCACTCGTAGGGATGAGCGACAGTGAGTAACGGATTAGTTCATTGGGGCCACCGTGTCATTTTGCCGGAGAAAGCACGTTCTTTCATGTTGGAAGAATTGCACGAAAGCCATCCGGTTGTCACGGCAATGAAGAGCCTCGAATGCGCCTTGTTTTGGTATCCTGCTTTGGACCACGCTATAGAGAGTCTGGTAAAAAGTTGTCCACACTGTGTGCAGTAACTGCCACTACTTTCGGCTCAAGTTCATTCAAGTTTGCCTGAAATTGACAAGCGCTGGTCTCGGCTGCATGTCGACTTTGCTGGTCCAATAGAAGTTCACATGATTCTTGTGCTGGTGGACGCAGGTACGAAATGGATAGAGGCAGTCCCAATCAGAACAGTGATGGCTGAAGCCGCGATATCTACCTCCGGCTGATGCCTTCGGACATTTTTCGCTTGTTTCCGCCTGCCTAACACAGTTGTGTCCGATAATGGTCCTCAAGTCACAAGTGTGGCGACAAAGGCATTTTTTCGGGATAACCATATCCGCAATGTGACAACTGCCCCTTATTATCCGCAGTCCAACGAAGCAGCAGTGGGAGCAGTGAGCACTATCAAGAAGAACAGTGGGGTCACTGAAATATCACCTTTCTAAACTCTTGCTTCGTTACAGGGTAACGCCGGTAAAGGACGACAAATCGCCCGCAGAGATGTTTCTAGGTACCCAACCAATAAACAGGCTAAGTGCTCTTTTCCCGCAGCAAGAGGGCACAAACTAGACGGTCAAGGCCACGACACCACCTTCCCGATTGTTTCTTCCCAGAACACGACTTTGGACATGACAGTAGAACCGCAGTGGACAGAGATGGCTGTGTGATACTGTGACAGCTGCCAGCGGGGGTCGGCTGCTCACTGTTGATACGGAAAAGGGGGAACAGGGACGACATATCGACCAAGTCCGACTTCGGGCAGCGCAGCAAGAAGCCTCCGTCACTCATTCAAAAGCGAGTGAAATGGACATCGGCACTGAAAGTTCGCTGCTACAACAAGTACTCGCAGGGGAACTCTGTGAACAAACAGACGAATGGGTAGGTGCAGATCAGCCTGCAAGCGCTGTGGAAGACCCGGTCATACTCAAACGTTCAACTCGCAAAACAATAGTTCCGGGAAGGATTTAGAAGGAAGTGCCGTATCTTACCAGACACTTTAGGGAAAGGAAGTGTTATATCGCACTAAATGCAGAACTGCGGCCTTACAAAAATGTTTAGTTCGATGAGTTGACTGTCGAAAGACGATTGTAAACTAGAAACTACCAACAATCAAAAAATTGTTTACCAACTGTCTTTAGAACCCTTTACCAACAATCTATCAATGCTCTGGCTGCAATTGGCCACCAACTTTGAACAGATTCGTGTTGACAGACTGTCTGGTAACCACGTAGTGACGCCCTATCAACAATGTTCAGTAGACGCCCTAGTAAGATTCTCTCAAATGAATGACTGTCATTGCCCGTCTGGTGAACACGTAGCAACATCCTATAAACAATGTTCACTAGACGCCCTAGTAACATTCTCTTAATAGAAATACTGTCCGTGAGCAGTCTGTTAACCATCTAGTAACCTCTGTTTTAATACAGTCTTTTAGCAGTTTGTTGCAACTGTTCTATAGAAGTACGCTTGTATATGCTCTGTAAACAGTTTTTTGGTACGTCTATGTGGTTTGACACCCCACAGCCACTCGCGACGTCGTATGAAGGGCTCTATATAACATCACACCACGTCCAGAGTCGAACCCCCATCATTCATCAACAGTCAAGCATCTTAAACACGAAATCCCCACGACGGTTACGAAGACAGCCTGCCAACCCGTGTCTTTCGGCAACATGCGTATGTGTATATGTCCGAACTAGTTTCTAGTAAAAGCCAACGCAATCTGAATAATGCGTTAGCAGGGAAAAAATTAACGGAAGGTTGCACTAAAAACCTTTATCAAAATACTTGACACTAGCTGCCTGAAAATATTCACGTCCAATAATAGTCACACAATTTACCTACTGAACACGCAAAATAGCATGATCTTAGCATATTTCGAACGCACTCATGATTCACAGAATACTGCGAAGAAATTAACATTAGCAGTTAGCCACCATCAGTATTAAAATAAAATTATATATGGACCTCTGAAAGGGAATGCACTACAAATAATAAATTAAGACATTACAGTAGAATTAGGTTTATTCAAATAAATTTGCTACATCTGCATTAAAGAATTTAAAGCTCAAGTTTAGAAATAAGACTGCTTATAAAACGCCATCTAAAATAAAGCATTTGACCAGGGATACAGTGGCTGAGATGTCACACCTCAGTAGCCCCAACTATGGCATGATGCTGCAGACGAAAAGAAAAGATAGTACACTTTCTATATATAACCGAAGTACAAACACACACTTCTAAGGTCGAGATAATATTCTAATGAACATAAACAATCCCGCCAATCATGCATGAAAATTTACCACGTGTTACCATTCGGTCGGTAAGAAAATGAAAACATGAGAGTCAATAAAAATATAGGTGCACCATAATAGCAGAATAAACAAGAAAGGGCGATCAAGAATTGATGTTCAGAAAAGTTTGGATGAGTTTGGATGAGGAAAAGTTTGAATAAAAGTGCTACCGCACTTTTATTGCCTCATCCAAAACTAGCAAAACTAGCAAAACTAGCGAAGTAGAACACGCTCATAGTGGTGGGGGACTTCAATGCAAAAGACCCAAGCTGAGGATACCTCACTCAGGATGCCAAGGGCAGAAACATAGCCCAGCAAATTGAAATTACAGGTATGACACTCCTGACGGATCCAGCAATGCCAACAAGACTAGGAAACAGTAACTCTAGAGACACGACACCGGATCTAACTATGTGCAAAAATTGTCAAGAGGTGGAATGGCACAACACTCTAGAAAATCTAGGCAGTGATCATTACATATTATGCACCACTATACACACAGATCAGATACGTAAAAAGATTGGCGCTGCCAAAATAACTAATTGGCATGCGTTCAGAAAATCACTGCAACAAAGGTTGACTGCCTCAGATATAACAAACTTGAGTGATTGGTGTGACGAAATGAGGCGTTAAAAAGAAAGGCACAGCACCATAGAAGAGTACGCAAGGATACGGGGTCTTCAGTGCTCAGCCGAAAAATCAGAGCTCATTCGCTTCACAAAGAGAAAAGCACGGAGGATCGACCCGAATCTAAAGCTGGAAGTCAAGCTCGACGGAAATGTCATTCCGGAGAAAGATACCGTACGCATACTAGGAATGTGGCTTCAAGCTAATCAGAGATGTCTGCACACACTAAATCAACTCAAAACATCAGTACAACAGATCTCACACATGATCTCGCGAATAACAAACAACCATAAAGGCATGAGAGAACAAGATACCCTAAAATTGGTCAAACGCCTCGTCATCAGTCGCATTACATACTTGCTTCCATATCAAATTATGAACAGGGAAGAGAAGGAAAGAGCAAACAAAATAATTAGAATGGCCTACAAGACAGCCCTGAGGTTACCGCGGAATACTTCAAACGACAAGCTGCTGGCGCTTGGTCTTCATAACACAATTGAAGAATAATCGGAGGCCCAGTTACTAGCGCAAGAAAATCGCCTTCTCCAGACCCCAACGGGCAGAGCAGTCCAAACAAAAACTAGGGCGCGATACTTTACTACAAACACACCAAGAAACTAAAGAAGTACCAAGCGAATTCAGAAAATGGTACACCGTATTGCCAATACCAAGCAACATGGATCCTACTCTGCATGCTGGAAGAAGAAATGCAGGGGCTTACTACATAGACAAAAAGACAAGATTTTCGAACACGGCCAGATTCACTGACGCCGCGCTTTATCAGACCAATGCAAAGAGATATGTGTGTGTAGCCACCGACCATAGAGGGAAAACTACAGCGTGCGCTTCAATAGATCAGGCGTCGACAACACAAGCAGAAGAAGTTGCCATAGCACTCGCAATAAAAGAGGGATGGACGCGAAACGCTCCATTAACAATCATTTCAGATTTGCAAAAAGGTTACAGAAACTATCTAAAGGGCAAAATTCGAGCACAAGCGCTCCGTATATTGGTTGGGACAGGATGGGACCCCACAGTGAAATACGTACAGGCTGTGACTTGGGCACCGAGGCACGAGGGCGTGACAGGGAACCTGCACGCGGATGAGGCGGCTCGAGGCTTCACAAATCACCGAGCCACTCAAGGCAATGCAAGTGACGACCCTACACCCCTGGACCCTTGTTTCGCAACAATTTTAAAGTACTATAGAGAAAATAGGCAGCTGTATCCACGTCCTCACAGCAAGCTCAGCGCTGCGGAGGCAACAGCGCTAAGAAAAATACAGACTAACACTTTCATAAATCTGCACACTCTTCACCTGATCTACCCCACGGCGTACAGAGATATGTGCCCGTGGTGTGGAGCCACCCACACACTCTTTCACATCACGTGGGAGTGCGCAGAGCACGACGAAGAGCACGACACCACTGGCACGTGGGAGGAATGGGAGGCGCTGCTGTCTAGCCCAGCCCTAGTGGATCAGCTGCGACTGATCCAAAGAGCAGACCGGATGGCTCGCGCCAGTGGGGCCCTGGAATAGGGGCACCACCCTGCCGGACAGACTTCGCTCTCCACCCCGTATATTCTTCGGGGCACTGGAGTTCAAGCCTGTCTGGATTATGTATATAATAAAGTTTTGTACTACTGCTACTACAAGACACGCATCTCAAGTTTATCTTGTTTCCACCAGCCATATACCTTCGTCATTCATTGGCGTCACGTAAGACCAAATTTAGCATATGTGAAGCTACCGAAACGGCCGCGAGCGCATCATCAGTGTGGCAAGTAGTCATGTTGTTACATGACACGCATGTCATGATTTGGATGTTTCATTTACCTATTTCGTCTGTTTGCGTCACGTTATGCCGAGTTTGGTACATGTGAAGCTTGCGAAACGGCCGCGAGTGCATCATGAGTGTAGCATGTCATGTTGTTACATACCACGCATCTCATGTTTATCATGTTGCACCAGTATCATACTTTCGTCATCCATGCATGTCCCGTAATACCAAATTTGGTATAAGTGAAGCTAGCGAAACGGGCGCCAGCCACCAGCGCATCATGAGCGTGGTATGTAGTCATGTTGTTACATGACAGGCATCTCATTACTATCATGTTTTCACCAGTCACCTACCTTCGTCAATAATTCACGTACTATATTACCAAATTTGGTATATGTGACGCCAGAGAAACGGCCGCGAGCGCATCAAGAGCATGGTATGTAGTCATGTTGTTACATGACACGCATATCTTGATTTTCATGTTATCTGTCGCTTGTGTTCGCTATGCAATCATGCCATACCATACCAGTTTTGCAACATGCCATGTGAACGAAACCACCACAGGAGCTGCAGGACCATGGAATCTAAATCACGACATTCATCACATACATTTCATGATTTCCGTGTTATGACTAGTGAAGTATGTTCTTTACACAGTCATGTTATGCCATACCAAGTTTGGTATCGATACCATCATCGAAACGGCGAGGAGAGCTGAAAGTCGTAGTTGGATAGATAGATAGATAGATAGATAGATAGATAGATAGATAGATAGATAGATAGATAGATAGATAGATAGATAGATAGATAGATAGATAGATAGATAGATAGATAGATAGATAGATAGATAGATAGATAGATAGATAGGTAGGTAGGTAGGTAGGTGGGTGGGTGGGTGGGTGGGTGGGTGGGTGGGTGGGTGGGTGGGTGGGTGGGTGGGTGGGTGGGTGGGTAGGTAGGTAGATAGATAGATAGATAGATAGATAGATAGATAGATAGATAGATAGATAGATAGATAGATAGATAGATAGATAGATAGATAGATAGATAGATAGATAGATAGATAGATAGATAGATAGATAGATAGATAGATAGATAGATAGATAGATAGATAGATAGATAGATAGATAGATAGATAGATAGATAGATACGCTCAAAGTCACCAAAGTTCGCTAAAAAATGCTTCGCACTTAAAAAATCAGCAGATAACCCGTATCTGGGGAATCGACGTTATGCGAAGCATGCGGAGGGAAGGTGACCGCGTTGTAATCTTTGTTAGTCCTTTGTTGGTTGCGAAATAACGTTACATATATGTAGAACTGTTGTACGCATAGTAACATGTTGAACAGTCACGAATGTTTTATTTAACCAGTTGTTCACACTTGCACTATGATGCCAACAGAAACACGAGTATTAACAACACGAGAAGCCGTAAGCTGATTTCTAACGCTTGGGATCACGAGGATAGTGGCCGTCGACCCGGCTACATAAATTCCCTAGATGACACTTCACTTAGGTGTTTTCATTATTCTACACAATGATGTCTTTTTGCAAAAAGCGTCACAGGCTGTTGTGAAACACTTTGTACAAGTTACAGCAAAAAGTTCCAATATCAAGAAAGATGCTATAGCTCGCCTCGAGGCTGTGAATTTGCTAGGTTTCGCCCATAGCGTAAAGAAAGCTTCTTCCCAAGAATTGTCTATTTTTTTCACTATTAAGAGTCATAAGCCGGAACAACCTTTGCGTACAATTGTTTCTGAAAGAGGAACCTGGCAGAAGCTTTTGGGAGGTTATTTGGAGAAACATCTATCTAGTTTAGTTTTGAATGACCCCTACCGCGTCCGTAATTCGCAAGAAGTTGTCAGATACCTCAAGGATCATTATCCAATGGGGTGCCCTGTTTTAAGTATCGATGTTGTAGATTTGAATTACTCCATTCCTCAGAGCACATTGTTAAATTATGTTAGAGATTGTATAACCAAGGATAATCATGAAGATTTGTTCATTAATGATAGTGGCATCAGTGTTAATTCTTTCATGGAACTTTTGCTTTTCTACTTGAACTCCACTTTTGTGTCGTGGGGAAGGTCTCTTTATAGACAACGTAAGGGAGTTTGCATTGGGTCAAGGGTCACCCCGGTTCTGAGTGACATTTTTCTTGCCAAGATTCTGGTGAGATGAACACCAGACGAACACCAGACGAGAACACCAGACCAGATGTCTGGTGTTCTTAAGGTCGAGCGCCTTGATTTTTAAAATTTGCTCGGCGACGTGCTCGTGCGGAGTACTTGCAATGATAATGTTGGATCCATTCCGGAGGCGCAGCAGGAATTTGTCACCTCTGCCTATTTTCGCGTCTCCACATGCACGTGCAATCGCTCGTGCCACTTCATATGTTTTTAAGTCTCCCACCACGAGCCCTGGTTTGGGTCGTATAATTTTTTTCATATCATTCTTGGGTAGAGGCGTCGCACGTGAGCGTCGGCGGCCTCTCATGGCACTCGACGCATCGCGTCTACTCCCGTGCGCCCGCTCAGGCGTTCCGTAACTTCCACCCGCGTTCCTCTCGCTGTATGTGAAGCTGCTGTCTGCCAGAGACGCTAAGTCATTAGTTGTTCTTTTCGTAAGATTTAGTGAAGTTTGCTGAAAATCACCAACTTGCCTGGGATCTTCCATGGCCCGCGCTTGCTTCCTTAGTCTTTTACGTTCGCGTAATGAAAGAACAAGCTGCCACTGACCGTCTTTCGCCTCGTCGTCAGCTCCCTTTGATGCTTCATGGTGTTCGCTCGCGTCGCCGCTTGCTGACTCCACTTGTATCGCCTCGTCAGACGAAGGGAATATTTGACGAAATCTTCTGCAGAGCCCAGTTCTGTGCTCAAATCTTGATCGTCCGTGTCCATGGCTTCCCTTGCCGTTACCTGGTCGTCGTCGGTTGGGTTATTGGCTGCTGCATTGGCACGCCCAGGAGAGTTGCTGGTAGTCGATGCACTGCTCCCCGGTCCGCCGCTAGTCCTAGCCTGGCGGCCGGGCATGCCAGGTCCTTGGTCACTTCAGAAGGGAAGAAATCGGTGTCGTTGTCCCAATATCTTGGTGTCAAAATGATCACGTCATACTTCCAGACACTCTCTGCGTTTGCTTTAAAGAAGCCACGAAGTTTAACGCAAAAACAGGCAAAATTTTCAGGAGCCGAGACGAACGCGTCCGATCCGCTCGACGCCACCTAGCGTCTCTCAGCGTGTCTTGTAAAAACACGACTATATGCCACAGTTAAGCCACCAATACATTCCGACGTGACGCGGTGCGCGTGCTCGCCGGCGTTCCTTTCGTCGCGTGACACCGGCGTTGCCGTCAGGCGCCGGTCCTGCCATATACTCGCAGGTGCGCGTCGCGCTGCGTTGCTTTGACGCATGCGGGTTTCAGTGCGTCCAGTGTACTTTCCTCACGAAAAGATGGAGATGCAGTGCTGTATAAAGTCCCTGAAAAATAAACTAAATAGCGCCATTCGTGTCAATGAGCAGACTCCTCTCTCCTCGCGGGCATCGCAGATAGTAAACGACGCTAGTTGAGGGGCTGTATGGCTCCTGGCCGCAAAGATGAGCTTGTGCTCATGTTTCCGTTAAAGCACATCTGGGTGCTGCGGTTCTAGGCGATGCACCGAAAGAGTGATTGAGAAAGAAAAAAATACAAAAATTAACGTTAAATACGACAATGTGACGTGTATATAAGCAAGTGGCATGCAGTGGCAAAAAACATCACCGCAAGCACACAATACTCAACGCGATAGCCCACCGTTTGCATGCAGACGCGCTCAGCAGTGGTGCTCTCGATGGCAGCGCCACTGCTGTCCGTGTAATAAACTCGGCGGTGCTAAGAATCTGATATGCGGCATGACGCACTAGCCTTTGTGAAGGTATCGTAAACGCCATTTTGTTTGTCCACTTTCGCGGTGTTTGTTTGTGGCTAGGCGTGTGCGCTTGGTATTGTTGTGTAGGCGGAGTTCGACCGCGCGTGAGTGCGTGCACGGTAATCCTGCACGTTTCGGGATGCCGACCTGCTGTGCCAGCGGTTGCAAAAGCAGGCACAGCAGAGGAAAGAAGCTTTTTTCGCTTCCGCAAGGAAAAGACAATGCCGCTCGGCAAGAAGTGTGGCTCCAGCGTATCGGAAGGACTGACTTGGACCCTGTATCGTCGCGGCTTTGTGAGGTGAGTACCGGCGAGCTAAACTCTATCGTTTCGCTTGTATTCGTGTTTACAGTGTTGCGGTACTGTCAAGCTCGAGCATCTCACAAAGAGAGTAACCGTGTCGATGGTAAACGTGCATGCCAGTTGAAACGCGTGCCGCGTTTAGTGCCGTGTAAACGTTGCGTCTCTGGCTTGATCCATGCCGACCACGGCGGCTGCATTTTCGATTGAGGCGGAAATGATGGGGCCAGTGTACTTAGCATTATATGCACCTTATTGAATACCAGGTAATCGAAATTTCCGTAGCCCTCCAAAAGGGCGTCCGTCATAATCAAATTGTGGTTTTGGACGTTGAACGCCAGATATTATTATTATTATTATTATTATTATTATTATTATTATTATTATTATTATTATTATTACTATTATTACTCGTTTGATCCATAAATAATCGTCGACTGTGTTACAAAGCAAATGTAATGGATACATTCAAGTGCTAAACTAAACTTTGTTTATTGGCCGACGTATGGTTAAATGACTCCCGCGTGTATGTGTGTATGGGTGTAAGGACTTTATGTGTAAAGGCGGGGGCAGCGACCTGAATGTCGCATCATTTCGTTTAAGCATGTGCTCCAGCGCGCTCAGTATTCAGAAGCTCTGTGGTTGAAATAAGGACATGCAAGGCTGAATGGTGCGTATTTCTACATACTGTACGCACCGTGAGCTAGTCTGGTGGGAAGAGAATGTGGCAAACAGTGCGTAGTCGTGTACGTGTTGACACTAAAGGTTATTTTAGTTTCTTTTAGAGCGTGATGTTTCATTCTGTAACAGTAGCCGCCAATATTTCCTTACCTAGGACCACTTCACTGCGGACCAATTCGAGCCGATACTGCTGCGCAAGTTTGGTACTAAAAAGTTCAAGAGAGACGCGGCGCCTACGATCTTCAGTCAAGAGCATTTGCAAACGTCAGGTAAGCCAATCGCGTTAAAAAACTGGAGAATGTTTCGTCCGTCTTCATTGTTTTCAGCATCACCCATAATTACTTCTCAGCCTTGCACTGACCTGAAACATGTCGTCTTGCATATAGGCGTTGTGCACTGTTTGTGTATAGCTAATGGCTTTTCTTTGGTATAATTAATGCATTTTTCTTCATTCTCCAGAATGCAATGATTCAGCCCGCTCATCTTGTGGCCTTAATCTACTATTAACAGCAGCTGCTCTTGTTGATGGTGAGTTGACGGTTAAGCACATCTCGCGCCTTTTCCCTCTTCGTTATCATTAATACATGTTTGGATTATGCAGAAGCCAAAGAGACACACTGCCCATCAGCTACGAATGTGCTTCTGACACCAGCTGCTGTTGATGGTGAGTTCTTACTGCATTTATTACTTACCGTAATTACAAACGTGCTTTATGCCTTCATTGATGTTTTATAATTTGCAGGCTATGGAGCCAACAGTGATGGCACTCAAGCAGGGTTAGGTTCTTCACAAGCTAACGTAGCTAACACACATGCTGCATGTAGTCGAAACATTGTAACGGCTTGTACTTGTATCTATTGGTTTATATATTTTACAATCATGTCTGTAGGGGTGTGCTGCAGATCCACAACATTTTGCTCCGCAGTATGGTGTTCAGCACATTGCAAGCATTGAAAGCATTGTCGCTTGGGTTTTGGCATGCATTCTTATTACTGAAAAATTGTAATGCACCTGTGCGTATTGTAAATGCTTCAAGTAGTGTTGATGCTTGTTTGCCAAAATGCCATGTAACAGAGATGATGGTCTTCTTCAGTTTGTCTTTATCTTTTTTAGGTCACACTGCCACTGATTCAGCACCATCGGATTTTCCAGAAGGTAATGGCAGTGACATGTTGCTTTGAAATTTCACATAATTTATTGTTGATCTCATGTTGCAGATGCACCTTCAAGTTCCGAATGTGACGCACTGCCAGCTTGTTCAACAGCTTGTTCAGCAGGTGAGTGCTACTTTTCATGATTTGTATAGGCATGTGTCTGCCAGATGGTTTTGTTGGTTCCAACTATCATATGTGCGCAGGTGTGGAAACCACACGTGAATCGAGCTGCCAGCCATTTCAAGCTTTGACGGTGCCTGTTGAGTGTGAGTGAAATTTCCGTTCAGTATCATATACATTTTTTTTAATTTTAGTCACTGGCCATCCCTCAATGCCTTTGCTGCAACTGTGCTAATTTAAAGCTTTGGTGACTGTACCGGTCTTCAGTACTACTAATAAGATTATCCGTCCTTTACAGCTCAGCAGAACTTTTGTGCTGCCTGTGGTGGATTTCTGTCTGCTGAGGGCACAGCTGATGTCACCGGTAAGTGTTCAGTGCTACTGATCTCACACACTATGCAATATACACTTGAGTGTGACACATCGCCACCTACAGGAAATTACGTGCACGCTCATAACAGATTGATATATTGGTGCATTTAATAGTACGGATGCGCTCCAAGTACTGGTGCCCTGTTTTGTTTCTTTTGTTGGTATGCTCATTCTTGTAAAGTGACAGTAGCTGCACACAACGTAAGTTTATTAGAGGAACATGTAAGCTGTGTTTTGTGTACAGTACTGTATAGCACACTGCTACACACTGCGCAACATCATCACACTATCACTTGTGACACGCAATCATCTGCCGTCTTGTAGCAACTCTGTCAAAAAAGCTACAACAGTGGAACCATGGCACTCTCCCCACTTTGTTCGAAATAGCCTTCGCCATTGATAACCCTACGTCATAACCGAGAGTACGTGCCATATATTCATGTCTTTACTCATTACTAACTATTGGCATAGCTAGGAGGTGGTACACCGGACACTCGCTGCTCCCAAAATGTCTTTCTGCCTTCACACGCAGAGTACAAAGTGAGACGTGACCACACTTGACTGTCCTGCCCCTATTTCGGATCAAGGACACGCCCCCACCAAAAAAATAGTTCAGCTGCATGCATTGCGGGTTCTGCACAGCTCCATTTGTCCCTCTTCATTGAGCAACAGTGTCAGCTTATGCTGTTTGTTAAAACCACTGTTGTGTTCTCAAAAAGTTACGCTTACACTTTTCTGCTGAATAATATGGAGTGGCACTGATTTTTTTTTGTTTCTTTAAATCTTTATGGTTCTCCCTCACATGCTAGTCTGGGTTAAATAGTGAAATTTTCAAACTCTTGTCACTTTCTGCTCAATCTGTGCTTTGCAGGCTCCAGTTCAAGTAGTTGGGATGCTGATCAAGCAGTAGTAGCTGCCCTTCACAAAAGAATAGCTACATTGGAAGAATGCTTGAACAACATGAAGCGGAAAGTTGCTACACTGCAACAACAGAAAAGCAGAGCAAACCGTAGAAACCATGAACTCACGCGAAACATTAAGAAGTATCTGTCACCAGATCAACTGCAAGGCATGTGGACTTCCAGTATGCGAGGGAAGCAATAGTCTACAGAGACTATACAGAAAGGCCTCAAGCCCCGTTTGGCATGTGGATCCAGAGGCTACAATGTGGTCAGGGAGCTTGCTGTACCCCTTCCGAGTGAAAGAATTTTACAACGTCGTGTTGAAAACTACAAGTTCTCACCAGGAATTCTACACGAGGTTCTGAAGTCCCTTGCTTTAAAGGTGAAAGGATGGTGTAGCTGAATATATTTGTTACATTTATTCTCGTGAGCATCTCTTTCAGCAGTACACCTTGAGCAAAAGGTGAAACCTTTTCCAGAGCCTTCCGCTATGGCATGTCTCATGATCGTATCGTGGTTTTCGCACGTAAACCCTAATATTTATTAAGCTTTCATGTGTTGCTAGTGCCAGTGTTAGTGCCTGTCACTGCGCTCTTTGTCGTGCACGTTTTAGCGGCCATTCATAAAGTTTTCACAACATATTCTCACCTTTCTTTCACTTATGACTTCAGGTCCTCTAACTAGGCAAGATTCCGCATAAATTTCAATAGGTGATAATCTTCTTGCATGCAAACATCGAAATACAGCTTGCACTGTGCACTGCCTGTTTATTTTTGAAAAGAACTGTATTTTATATGTCTTTATTAATGCCTTTATTGCCTAATGCATGTTGCATATTTCAGATAACCACCATGAAGGAGCATGAGAGGCATGCAGTTCTGATGCTCCGTGAAATTCAGTTGAGCTCAGGGCTTGCGTTTGACCAAACGACTGGCACTCTTATTGGAAGGCCAACTTTACCTTTGGCCGACGGTTCTCTGCCACATGCTGCAGTGGCAACGCATGGACTTGTTTTCATGCTGGGTGGGGTTACACAAAGATGGAAGCAGACTGTTGCTTATCATCTTACTGGAAACTCGTTCAGCAGTGCTGCAGTTCAAGAACAGTTGATTGAAATTATTCAGGAATGTGAAACAATCGGGGTTCGTATAGATGCAGTCGTCAGCAACATGGGGGGTGGGAATATGGCGCTCTGGAGAGAATTTGGCATAGTTGTGGGAAAGCATTCTGTGTCAAGAGTTTCTTGTTGCCATCCTGTTGACCAAAATCGCAAGCTTTATTTTATGGCAGACACCGCACATTTGCTAAAAAACTTGAGCAACCACCTCACACGTGGTCAATCGATTTTCCTTCCCGAAAATGTTGTCGAAAAGCACAAGCTGCCTTCGAATGAGGTTAACCTTGTGCCGATTCAGAAGCTGGTAGAAATAGACTCTGAACTGCAAGTAAACATAGCACCGCACTTGAAACCATCTTTCTTGGACCCAGGACACTATGAGAAAATGAAAGTGGGGCCTGCATTTTCGTTGCTAAATAACGATACTGCAACTGCACTACGTTTCCTGGTCCAAAGGGGAGATTTGCCCCAAGAAGCGTTGACAACAGCATGGTTCATAGAAACCATTTATAGGTGGTTCAAAGTACTGACATCACGTACAACGAAGCTTGGCATCAGCAAGTTAAATGATCAGAAATATGAGGACTCACTGATTTTTTAAAGGATATGGTAACTCTTTCTACAGATCTGAAGATAGGCTCTCCATCGAAACACGTGTGGAAGCCTGTGCAGACGGGCATAATTTTGGTGTGTAAAGTTGCATTGGAACCGCAGCATTATTATCTTAATGAGAAGGGCTTCTTTTTTGTTTTGCTCAGCCGATTTGCCCAAGATGCTCTTGAGAATTTGTTCTCCACTCTGAGGGCGAAGAATGCAGTACCAAAAGCTCTTCAATTTTGTAGTGCTATTCGAGCTGCTACTTTGGCACAATTCTTTCGGCCCAGTAGAAGTGGAAGCTATGCTATCGACGATGCTCCTTCCCTAGTTGGCATCGAAAATTGCCACGCGAGCTCCTAACAGCAATGATACAGAAGCTGTTGAATATCCCAGTGATCTTCTCGACATAAGCATGATGGAGCATGAGTCTTTTATTTACCTTGCTGGGCTTGTGGTAAAGAGTGTTGCAAAGCACACAGAGATTTGTGAGCAGTGCAAAACTGCCACAGTGTCGAACGAAGCTAGTGTGCTCACAAAGTTAAAATCCTACATTGATGACAGCAAGCTCGTATCACCAGGGCCAGCAGTACTTAATTTGCTCGAAACAGCTGAGAATATGTTTAGCGTGAATAGCAACAAGCTTCTGTGCAATGAAGTTACGATTGGTCAACTTGTGGCCACCACTAATGACAGTGTGCAAGCTGTCAATTGTTTTCCACCTTGCCACAACATTCAGGACAGGTTGCTGAGAGCATTTTTTAAAACCAGAATTAACATTCTTCTGCGGAAAGAGAATATGCGTTTGGCAGCTGATGAAGCTAAAGATGCAAAAACTGGTACTCGTAGCATTGGAAAGCAGGCTGCTACAACCAATATAAAATAGTGTGAATGCCTCATTTCTTTCGTGTTTTCCTTCAGTTTTTTTATGATGCATATGTGGCATGGCCTCTTAACCTAGTCTGTAAGTACAGTACTCACGGATTGAAATGCAGGAATTATGGTCTCAGTAACGCACATACTTTTGTTGACACTGCGTTAAGTTCGGGTTATATTGGCGTAATTTCGACTAGAACGTGTATATCAGAGCAAAAATTATTCTTAGAGACTTTATTTATCACGACATGACGTGGTTATTTCGAGCAGGTGTGCATACCAGTTATCCCCAAAAAATTGATGTTACGTTTGAATCCCCAAGTACCGTACATGAAGAACTGCAGTGTTTTGTCCTATTGTGATTTCATTTCAACAGTAATTACTTATCTTTGATCCGTACAGTTCAGAGCAGATGTTTTCAGTTGCCATCATAATGTCATTGAAATTTCTGACACGTTTGCCCTGTTTGTTTCAGTGTGTACATTTTGGTCCTTTATAAGCAGTTCCCTTTAAGTAGCTTGGGTGGTGTCTCGATCTCATTTACGTTGTAATTCTGTGTGACTAGAGTTCTTGATGAGAAGTTTTGTTAACTAAGCTAAGCCTATTTTTAATATTCTGTGTCAAGTGTCCCTGTTTTTCATCATGTTTCTCGTCACTCGGGAAATTTCGCTTACTTTCTGCCTTGGTGGTTTACCGCCTTAAATTTCTGCTTCAGGTGTCAGTGTAGTAATGGTTTTGTTCATTGCCTCTGTGTCTGTTTTCTCGTTTTTCCTCTCTCTGCTTTGCATTTCTTGCCAAACGCAATTCTAAGCTCTTGTATTTTTATTTTGATTTCTGCTAGGTTGGCCTGTGGCTGATTTTCCTCTTGTTGTCTTGAGGCTGAAGCTATTGTTGCCCTATGATTTTACAGCTTCGCACTTGTTGTTGAGGGCAATTATAAGCTCGTGTGTTTTTATTCCAACTACATCTGGGTTGGCCTCTATTTTAGTGGCTGATCTCGCTCTTCTTCTCTTCAGATAGAGCTGTTGTTACCCTCACTAGTCTATGATTAGGTCCGTGGTTTTGCTGTGCCTATTACATCTGTTTTATTATGTCTTTTACGTGTATGTCCTGTTTCATGCCTACATATCTGCATAATATGTTTTGCATATCCGCAGTAGGGGCTTTCCATGTCTACTTCCTATTCCTGTGCTTTCAAAAGTTCAATATGTGTACTTCATTTCATTCGCTAAATTACACATGTGGAGTGTTAATCTTGATAAAGGTGTTTGGCACAAATTGCGTCCACTTGTCGCTAGTTGTGAGTGCACCACGAATTGCATCGCTTTTCTTTACTCTTGCCATTGTGATGTGCGCGTATAGCAACAAGTCACCGTTAACACATATTTCATGTCATTTATTGTGTACACTGCATAATTATCACGTATGATTGAGGCAGTCCTGCATTTTCATGAAATGTTGAATAAATGTCATGTTTTGTGCCCTTCATTCAGTTTTTGCATAGAATCAACTGTACTTGAACTTTGGTGTTTATCAATAAAGTGACATTATGGAATGGGGTTTCCTAATGAATACCAGGCCCTTTTGTCGGCTCGACATATTGCATGCTATTATGATGGCATATGCATAAACATGTCATGCCATGAACATCTCAAGTATACGTGTGTACTCAATGCTGCCTTCCCAGACGCAGTCATTCTTATTTATTCATGCCAGGGAAGACCGAGGTGTGATGGATGTTGAGTGGCCTAGAGCCGGTATGTAAGTGTAAAACATTATTCTAAGAGAGATGTATTCTGCTTAAACAATGGGGACAATCACATGTGCAAGGAAGGAACTTCATGTAACACTGGACACAAACGGTATGGACCTCACCAGAACACAAAGGAGAGACATGCACATTATCGCACTACCCCAACCTCTGTCCTTATGAAATGCGAGCTGTTCGTACCTTATAATAATAACCAAGTAGCTTGAGATGCGTTATTCTTTATGGAGCATGCTATGCTTACTCATTTTTATTGATTGTATTTTAACACACCTATTAAAAGAATAAAGGCATGGACGAGAACATAGGTAGAAAATTTCATTGGACACATGCTGGACTAACAACTGCAAGTCTCCAATTGGAATATGTTTTACAGCAATCGCAAATGTTAGTATGGTCGGGCTGCATGCACCCCTTGTATGCAGATTTTTAGGTCCTGTCGAGGAGGTCTAAACTCTCAAACACGCTACCTTTTTTTGTATTCTTCAGATAGTATTTTGTTTGTTTACCGCCTGTCTTACGTAATACTTCTATGGGCTCTATTGCCTCCTCAGCTGCGCTTTCTGTTTTTTTCTAATATGAGCGAACTCACCCAGTTTTACACTAGTTTACATATCAAAATACCTTCTATGCGGATTGTAACAAGCCACGTCTATCAATATATGCGCACGATGTGCAGTAGTTGTTTAAATTACTGTACATCGAATGATGCGAGCAGCATATAACCTCACAGACCGAAGAAAGAATCAGCATGACCATGTGACCTGATTTTGTCAGCACTTGCCAGTAGTATCACATGGCCTAACTCGCCCACGCAGTCACTTCATGCAATTGACGGTGAACTCGAACTGGTTGGCCCCGCGCCGACAACTTATATCTGAGTCTTTCCTTTGGCTGCGCACGGCGCTGTATTAAAGATTGCTGCGGCGACCTTTTAAAGCTTTCGGTACCGACGGTCCAAGAAGAGCGTGCCCAAGTCATAGTTGCTTTCGTAGTTTTTTCTACAGTAGAAAGGTTGGCTTCTTCGCACAAAACGCTTGCTTTGAAAACGTAGAACGATCCATTGCCTGTTTTGCGAGGGGTAGCTAGCTTTCTATTCCTTCGAATCGACCAACGAACGAACGAGTAATGTCACCACACTAACGATACAAAGAACTGTTCAGCGACAAATGAAATGCAAAGGAAGTGTACCGAATACGAAATACTGGCAAGGCCGCACACACGCTGGGGCAGCGATGAAGAATCTTGGAACGATGGCCGCCGTAGACTTTGCTTCTGTGAAGCAAGCGCGCGCTCCCCGAACAGACGCCACCGGCGTACCCTTTCAGCATACCCGAGGCACGGCCGCTCGATGAAAAACGCACGGCGCAGCAGTGCCCGAGCTGCCCAAGCGTCTGGCACATCCAGTGCGCCCGCGTGCTTTCGCATTCGTAGTTTCCTGGTGGACACTCTAGAGGTGCTGCTGTGGCTGCTGGGAGAGAAGGTAGAGGCGAAGGGGTGCGGTTGGCGCTACTTTAGTTTATTTTTCAGGGACTTTAGTGCTGTGTGGGTAACCCATCGGCGCGAAATGCAGCATGTCGTATTTCGTGCATGTTGCCGTCAGGCCGCGCCGACGGACGCTGGTCGCGCCTGGCGTCAGACTATATTGTGCTCGCGTTTCGCCTACGTAGCGTCGCTGTGCCCAGCGTGCGCGCGCGTCAACGCTACATTGGAGTATATTGGGCCCTTCGTGATGTGCTCGCGACCATTTTGTTAGCTTCACATATACCAAATTTGGTGTTACGTAACGTCGTTGGATGAAAAAAAAAAAGTCAGCATATCCATGGACTGAATGATGAAGAGTGGGGCGAAGCATCCGTCCGTCCATTCGTTTTTGCTTCCGTCCGTCCATGTGTGCGTGTGCGTGACCGTCCGTGCGTCCATTCGCCCGTCTGTGCGTGCGTCTGTTCGTGCGTCCGCACGATCATCTGTGCGTCTGTCCCTGCGTTCGTCCATGTATTCACCCCTGCGTCCGTCCATGCCTCCATCCATTGGTGCAGCCATCCATGAGTCCGTCCATGCATCTGTCTGTGTGTCCGTTCGTCCATCTATTCAACACTCCAAGTACCACCATCTCGCATCTTTGCATCATATATTCCGCATATGCAACGTCATCCAGCGGACATTCCAAGGACTAAACGAGAAGTGGCACACGCACACTTTCTTACGGCTTGCGCTTCGTGTCTACTTCCCACCTTTCACCACCTCGAGTTCATGGTATATACTAGTTCACTGTATTCATGGCACTGCGGCCCAACGCTCGCTAAACCTATCTAGAACCAAGGAGGTTATGCCCAGCGAGTATAACGTAGCGACCCTTTCTTGTCAGATAGTGCTCAATGTACATGCTAATGGCTGCTAAGGGGGAATGAGAGACAGGAAAATTCGGCTTTTAGTTAAAGCGCACGCTGGAAATATTTTATTGTTCAACAACGCACCGAAGATATCTCTCACCGGCACCACCTTGGAGGTCCAAGTGTAAGAATGATTACACACTACGACTACTACTACGACTACGAGGGACGAACAGGGGCCGCTATAAGGAGTTTCGCCCCTAAAATATATGACTGGTACAAACATGATTATCCTGACACGCATATCATGTAAGAACATGACAACATACCATGCTCATAGCGTGGTCACGGCCATTTCGATAGCTCCACAAATACTAAATCTGGTATCACGTGACGTGAATAGCTGACGAAGGCAAACGACACATCCAAACATGATAATCATGACACGGAAGTCATGAATGGCATCATTTACCTCCAGCTCGTAGCGTTGTGCTGATTTTCAATTGACATATCAACATTGCTCATTCGTGCTTCGCATATCATCGATCCCAACTGTGCGTGGGATCCGGCAATTTTTTATGATGATTGTAATTATTGACAAAAACAAAGGCGTGCTAAAGCGAGGCATGGTGAGTTTGTCCCATGAACTAATAGTAAGTATAATCTAATTTCCACTTTTGGGAACTGTTGTGCATATGGTCAAAAAAGTTCCAATCGAGAAATAGTTAACTTGCTCGATGGCTACAATTTTTAGGCAGAAATGTGATTGCGCTAGTAAGCACTATCTTTTATTCATGGGGCTAGCGCGCACTGTTGATCAAAGGAATGAATGGCGTGCCGTCGGCTTCTCGACTCGTACGTATGGGGCACTAGCATTATGTAGCACGCACACATATTTGTGTATTATATATATTCTCATGTATATATTGAATTTATACCTTCGATATGTGTGCGCGTGCGTGTAAATAGCATGCAGTACTTGTTTTGGGGCAGGAGAAGTGGGGAGAGGTTTTATGTTCTATACCTTATACTCAGCCAAAGCTAAATAGTCTTTTCCATGTAAATTCAAAAACGTACTTATAAATGAGGCTTCCGGGTATGTATTTCCAATAGTCTTTACACGTCAGTAAGTAGCAGGCTTATGGACGGTCTGCATAGTATAGTCTTGATAAAATAGTAAAAAGGACGCCTTTAGACGGCTTAAGTAATATCGTTTTTATGGAGTAATTAAAAAGAGGCCTTTAGGTGTTCAACATATTATAGTCTCTATAAGATAGTAAGAACGAAGCCCTTAGGCGGCTTACAGGAAAAATGTTTTATAAAATAGCAACACGGAGGCCTATAGACGGTCTACATAATATAGCCTTTATGAAAGTGTAAAAAGGGGGCCTTTAGACGGTCATCAGAAAATATTAAGGAGGTCTTGAGATGGTCTAATACTATTGTTACTAGAACGCAAATCCTGCTAGACGGTTACCAATGTTACTAGATGGTTACTAGGTGGTCTACTCAATGTTACCAACCATTGTTGTAAGGGGGCCGCATCTGCATGGTGCGTACACTCAGCTCTTTTTGGACTGACGAGGAGAACGATTGTTTTTCTTTGCAAAAAAAATGATTAGATTCAAAAGTAATATGTGATCCACTATCTAAATAATCGTTTCTTCGCCAATCCCCCAGAGTGGGTGAGAGCCGTTTGTTTAGGCCATCACCGTCATCATCATAAGCCCCATATTTGGTGGACCTGACCTGTGTCCACTACGTTACTTCAGTAGTAGGGCACGTTAGCTGCTTAACTGTACTTGACCCAGATAGTGAGACAACACTTTGTCCTGGAAATATTGTAAATGTGAATTATTTGAGGAGCAAAAAAATTGGTTTCCCTAATCGACATCTGGCAGAATAAAATCTCCTATATTAAGAACTGAGGAAGATGAAGAAGTGGTTGTGTTGGGTGCCAGCGTACAAATCGAAGAAAAGAAAAAAAACAATGAGCAATGCACACAAACAGCGACTGAACAGTTCGTTTGCTTGTGTGTTTGAAAATATATGGCATGTACCCACTTTGGCAAATCCTCAAGATTGGGTACGTGCCATATATTGAAGCGAAACTAAACGAACAAACTGTTTGGGTACCTGGCTGGTTTTTTCTCGTTGCTAACACTTCTACGCCGACATCAAGTTCTTCCTCGGTGTACTAACAAGTCGTCGGTGAATACTCCGCGGGCCGACTGCCTTAAAGGTAGGACGTTCCCTTATTGAGAACTTGGCTAATGCGCTACCTCTACAGTGATAGGCAGCCAAACAAGGTCGCTGCACAAACAAGGCCTCTGCTAATGGTTTTCACAGCAATTAGGGCTATTTTGTCTGATCTGGTGGACCCTATCAGAAGTCAAAGCCCAATTGGCTCTGGAAGCACTATTGTGCCAATTATCCGGATCAAATCTGTGACAAGTAGTATATGAATAACCGCTACAAAAATGTCTTAATATTCCAGTGGAATGCAAATAGTCTTCGAATGAAGTGCGCTAATTCTCGTAAACTGCTTCGACAGTTTAACTCCACAATACTTTGCACTCAAGAGAATTAAACGAATGACGATTTCCGCCTCTAGAACTGCGTAATATACAACTCATCTCGATGAGTTGGTGTCAGCAGAGTGCACCTGCATATCTGAAAAATCTACCATCTTATCAAGTTCAGTCGATAGATTCTGACTTTCCAGAATCTATCGCATGTAATGCGTAGTTTGGTAATCTGTGCGTAACTATCAAGCCATATTTCTGTGGAAGAAATAGCGGGTATCTTCAAAATTTCTAGCTCTAAAGTCTTCATATTTGGAGACTTCAATGCACATAACGATATCTGGGGCATTGATCATTGTGATGCATGGGGTAATGTTCTAGAGAGCGCTATAGACAAGCATAATTTGACTGTTTTTAAAGACGCACGAGCAATCATTCGCGGATATAATTGTTGAAGTTTTCAAGATTAACATTATTTATTTATTTATTTATTTTTATTTATTTATTTATTTATTTATTTATTTATTTATTTAGTGCATACTGCGAACCATAGATGGTCCAAGCAGGAAGGGCACATAACATAAAAAACAGGAATAACATGCACCATACATAATGCAATTCACTCTACTTAATTCACAATGAATGGGGATCGCATAATTTGTTCCAATCAGGCACTGACCGTGGAAAGAAAGAATACATAAAGACATCAGTTCTCGCGAAATATGTGGTAGGTGAATTGGGATGGTGATGTCGAGTCTGCCTAGTTGATAGGAAAGATAGATACGGTGATGGATCAATGGCAAGTTAATTGTTAAGTAGCAAGAAAACGGACCAAGCCGTTGTTTGAGTCTGCGCGAAGCAAGTGGCTGAATGCCATTTGCAGTCATTAGTGCAGAGGGTGAATCAGATAGTATTTGTTGTATATAAAACGAACTGCTTTTCTTTGAACCCTCTCAATTTTATCAATATAAAACGTAGTGTAAAGATCCCATACTCTGCTGGCGTATTCTCAATTAGGCCTTACAAAATATAAGAGAGAGATAAAGATGCAAGGAAAGGGAGGGAGGTTAACCAGACGCACATCCGGTTTGCTACCTCGCACTGGGGAAGGGATAAAGGGGAGAAAAGAGGTTGCAGAAAGATGAGAAGGTACACACAATCACGAGCACACTCGGGGAGCACACACAGTCTACAGGCGGTCGCTCAGGTTTGTTGACTTAAGGTAAAGTAGCAGTGCTTTAGTTGCTTTCTGCGCAACTGAGGCAGATGCCCAAGGTCCTAGTATCTTCTGCACACAAAATGGTCCGGGGTCAAGTCGATTCAAAACCATCCGGAGCTGGCATCGCTGTGTGTCGTAGCAAGCGCAGCTGCACAGGACGTGTTCGATCGTCTCTTCAGCTCCGCAGTAGTTGCATGTAGGAGTGTCTGCCATACCAATGCGAAAGGAGTACACCTTTGTAAATGCAACACCCAACCAAAGGCGGCATAACAGTGTCGCATCGGAGCGGGAAAGTTGTGATGGTAGCTTTAGCTTGAGCGAAGGATCCAGTTCATAAAATTGACACCTTTGGAAGCTGGTAGACGACCAGAACGTGCGTGTGAGATCTCGAGCCAGCAGGTAAAGTTGTCTTGCTGCATCATTCCTTGATAGAGGAATCGGAACTACACGGGTTTCTTCATGGGCCGAGCGGGCTGCATCATCGGCTAATTGATTTCCGGTAATACCGATATGTCCAGGCAGCCATTGATATATAATATCATGCCCTCGTGCTAGAGCTTCATGATGGCAATGTCTTATTTCTTGTAGCAGTTGGTCATGGCTTCTCCTACGCATGGCAGACTGCAAACTCTGAAGCGCTGCCTTCGAATCACAGAATATGACCCATTTTCCTGGACGTTCTTGAACGAGATATTGTAAAGCAGCCCTTATAGCAGCAAGCTCTGATGCCGTAGATGTAGTCATATGCGACAACTTAAACTTGATTGTCATTTCTGCAGCCGGAATTACAGCGGCACCTGATGAGCTGCTGGATGAGACGGAACCATCAGTGTATATCTACATTCGGTCTAAGTACAACTCATGTAATAATAGCAGTGTTGCTTGCTTCAATGCTACTCTGGAGTGACTGCTTTTCTTTTTGATTCCTGGAATTTCTAGACGTACTTGCGGCTGGTCGAGGCACCACAAAGGGCATGCCGTTCTCGCAGCTGGCGTATATCCTGATGGAATGCTGTTTAGGTGCTTGGCTATGACGTCTGAAAACGTAGCACGTGGTCTTCCGGAAGGTAGAAGGGCCAAGTGGTGGTCGGGGACACGGCTAGCATGTCGAATGTGCGCTCTGAGGCAATCCACAACTATATATGTGCTGACCGGATGGTCTTTGGCAAGCATGATTGTGGCATAAGTAGAAGCGCATCAAGGCAGTCCTAGGCAGATACGCAGTGCCTGACCCTGCAAACTCTCCAATGAATGAGTATTTGATTTGCAAGTGTTAGTCAGTAACGGCAAGCTGTAGCGCAATAGACCCAGAAATAGGGCCCTGTACAGCTGTAGCATGGAGGCCACAGAAGTTCCCCATGCTTTACCGCACAAGAATTTCATGATATGCACAATAGATAGCAGTCTCTTCTTCCAGTACGCACAATGTGGGCTCCACGAAAGACTTCTGTCGATTATTATGCCCAGGAAACGATGCATCCGTGCATATTTGACACTCTGCCCATTGATGTAAACAGGGTATGGCGTCATTGGTTTGCGTGTAAACGCCATCAACGCGCACTTCAATGTTGATATATTTAGGCCTTGTTTCTGAAGGTAGGCTGTTGTGAGGGTTGCTGCCCGCTGTATTCGTGCACGCACCTGAGGGCGAGTAACTGCAGCACTCCAGAGGCAAATATTATTGGCGTATATGGATAGGCGCACCGACTTTGGCAGAACCTTCACCAGACCAATGAGGGCCACATTGAACAATGTGGCCCTCAAAATATAAAAATCACAGCATATCCACGGAGTGAATGATGATTGGTGGGGCGCAGTGTTCGTCAGTCTGTCTGTCCATTCGTTCTTGCGTCCGCCTATCTGTGTGATCCCATGTGCATCCGTCCGTTTGTTCATTCGTCTGTCTGTCCATCCATATCTTTTTCCCGCCATCCCTCTGTCTGTCCATTCGTCCGTGTGCCCCTCAGTCTGTCCGTCCGTGCGTGTGTCAGTCCGTTCGTCCGTCCATATGTCAAGAGAAAACTCCAAGCACAGCCATCTCACATCTTTTCATCATGTATTCATCATATACAAGTGCCCCCATCCAGCAGACATTGTAAGGACCGCTATTTCTGGTATGCGCCACTGGTGGTTACGTACTACGAGGGACGCACAAGCCACGCCATAAGGAGCTTCGCCCCTAAAATAACTAAGAAGCTTTACATTTGGAGGGCAGTTACGCAGTTTATGTCTTTAAAAGCCGAGTTTTCGGAGGGCAGCTGAACATACGTTGTCTATGTGGACGTTCCAAGATAAATTGTTAGTTATAGTCAAGCCCAAATATTTATAGCTAGTGACCTCTCCCAGGGTTGACGACCCTAGTTGGTAGATATAGTCTAGCGGATTTCTTTACGTGTCAGACGCATACAGACACTTTTGTCTACGTTGAGGGTCATTCCCCATTCCTTACACCACTGATCTATAATGGACAGATTTGTGTTAGGTTCGTACTGTAGGTGTTATGACATTGACAATATCGTTGATATAAATGAGAAAAAGCAATGGTCTCACTACACTTCCCTTGGGCACACCTGATGAGGTGCCCCGCCGCGGTGCTCTAGTGGCTAAGGTACTCGGCTGCTGACCCGCAGGGCGCGGGTTCGAATCCCGGCTGCGGCAGCTGCATTTCCGATGGAGGCGTAAATGTTGTAGGCCCGTGTGCTCAGATTTGGGTGGACGTTAAAGAACCCCAGGTGGTCTAAATTTCCGGAGCCCTCCACTACGGCATCTCTCATAATCATATAGTGGTTTTGGGACGTTAAACCCCACATATCAATCAATCATCAATCAACCTGATGAGGCATGAAGAGATGGTGAACGGTGGTCATTAATGGCAACAAACTGTGACCGGTTAGTAAGATATTCGGCAATCCAGTTTACGAGAATGTCTGGAAGGCCAATCCGCTTAAGTTTTTGAATCAGTTTATTGTGAGGTACTCTGTCATACGCTTTACTGAAATGTAAGAAAATTATGTCAGTTTGCTTATTGTTATCAATATTTAGTGCAAATGAGCGGATTACTGTAACCAATCGCATTACTACTGTTGAATATCCATTTCTAAACCCGTGTTGAAATTATGTCAAAATAGAATGTTGGTCCAAAAAATTTACTACTTGGGTGGCAGTTATATGTTCAATTAATTTACAGCAGGATGACGTTAGAGATATAGGACAATAATTTTGAGAAGAAAGACGGTCCTCTTTTTTGAATATGGGACTAATGCGAGCGGCCTTCCAGTCACCTGGTAGTTTTGATGACAACAATGAAAAACAAAAAAATTTATGCAGAAATTTTACGACATGTTTAGCATACCTTTTTAGAAACATATTTGGCAGATCATCCGGTCCACACGTTGTTTTAGACTTAAGGTTTAAAAGCATCGCGGATACGCTAGAGTAAGATACAGAAGATGCTTCAGATGAATCGACCACTTTACCGCTTGGTACGTATTTATTTTATTTACAAGTACCTTACAGGCCCTTGGTTAGGGCATTGAGTAAGGGGGGCTAACAAAGACATGTACAACAAGTAAAAGGGCGAAAGGTGCGAAAACGTAAGCTCGAGACATGAGTGACAAATAAACAAGAAATAAGTAAGTATAAATTGACATCATACATCGTTACCAAAAAACTAGAAAGATGCAGTTCATGGCACGCAGCAGTTAGGAAGTGTACAATACGTGTAAGTTAAATTGGCACAGATTGTGGTATAATACACTGGGAAAATCATGAAAGCGCTTGAAGGAAGTGTGAACAGTTCGTCCTAAGCAAACAAAAATAAAGCACAAAAAGTAAGGGGGCAATAAGCGCATTAGAAAAAAAACTTTTCGCACAGCATTACGAATGTTATATACATACAAGAACGAAGCTGTGAACATGAAATTATCAACCAAAATGTAAGACCAATTTGTTACGGAAGGAAACAGGGTTAGTGTCAGATACCAAGTTATCGGGAAGATCATTCCACAACGCGATGGCACGAGGCAAAGCGGATGCGTTAAAAAAGTTCGTTTTGCCGTACATGCGCGAGAAACTAAGCCGGTTGTCTAGTCTAGTTGATAAATAGGAGGTTCGTTCAATTGGAAGTCTGGTCATTTTAGTGCTATTGACGTATTTATGAAAGAGGCGTAAAAGAGAAATGTTGCGGCGAGTGGATAATAATTGAAGTGAATAATCCATTTTAAGTTGTGTTACGCTGCAGCAGAAACTATAATTACGAGAAATGAATTACAAGATCTAGCGAATGGCGTGGAGTGGTCAACGGAGGTGGGAATACGTGGAAGGAATCATTTTCAAATCTTTGTAAATCACTTCTATTTATATTCGTATAGCGTAAAAGGAGACGCAGACACAGAAGGAACACATACACAGGATGAGAGCAGTGGAAGGAAAAGAGGATTTGCACCTGCCCTGTGTATGCGTTCCCACTGTGTGTACGTTTGGTTCGATACGAATATGAATACAAGTGACTCAAACCAACTGGTGCGCATCACCGATTTGACTGCTTGTATATAACTCTAGCCTTCGGAGTGATAACATTAGGCGCTACAGCAGATTGACGAACTGGAAAGCTTTTCGGTTCCGCCTAAGCAAGGTGCTTGCTTGGGATAGTTGGTGTTCCTTTGAACTGTTAAGTAGCGCAAACTTCTGGAACGAGAACATGCGCGATTTAACGCTTCTGTGGCGCATTTTCTCGTCCGCAAAGTTTGCGCTACTTAACAGTTCACCTAGGCAGTCGGCTCATTTCACATACAAGAGCTAAGGAACTCGCAGAATTTCCGCAAAGTAATTTGAACATATGCTCAAAGAAGGCTCCAATTTCTAAAGATTACGCTGCAGACGATGGAGAATACTGACGCAAGGTGAACGCAGTATTCAAACTACGCGCGCTAGTTCATGCGCCCCCCAAGAGATCAGCGGCTTTATCATCAAACAAGAAAAGGCCGTGACGGCGCGCGCTTCCTCAGCACGGGATTTTGATGAAGAAGAAGTGGACCACCACTCGAGGGTTTTTCTCTCTCGGAGATTGATCCCTTTTTGCTGATCGCCTGTTACAGACGCCGCTACTTTTCGGGCACAAGTTCGCCCCAATAAACAGTTATTCGTACACCATTTGGATTGTACGTAACAATACAAACACTTTGGAGCCATCCGACACCCGCATGAAAGAGCGTAGCGACAGAGCACTTTAGAGGCGTACACCTTAGTGGCAACGCACCTTAGAGGCATACAAAAGCGCTAAAAAAAGTGACAACGTCATGTGGAAACACATAAAAAGTTTAGGAAAACGATGCTGGCAGTGTTTCTGTGACATCCTTTCTTCTAACACACGTGTCCCTGGACTATAGTGGATAGGTAAAGCTTTGAATGGCCTTTGTACACAGAGTTTCCGATTTCGCGCCCCCGCTTTAGGTATGGACACACAGGAGATAGTAGTGGCAGGTGAATTTTTGTGAACTTATGAGCAAACCCAGCTGCACATCACATTGTGCAGCTTATGACAGTAATGATGAGATAACAAAGCAGAAAATAATGTTTGTTATTGGGTGCAACATTCTCAACTAGACCCCGCATTCGCATTAAGCGAGCTCTAGCTTCAATGTACAATTACTCCATCTCACCAAAAGTCTGCTGCTGGGCCTGAAGGAATTACTTACGCTATGCTTAACCTTGGACGAAGAGGCGCAAGAACTCTTTTAGACATCCAATAACCTATGTACAGAAGAAATCGCATCGCCACCCTGCAAAGTCACTCAAGGTATTCCAATTCTACAGCCTTGAAAACGTCATTATGCCTTGATTATTTTCGTCTGGTAAGCCAGACAAGCTGCTTATGTAAGGTATTGAGAAGATGATTAAAATGGTAGTGCAATGAACTAGATCTGTTGTCCAACTACTTAACGGGCTTTCGAAAACATAGATGCACAGTGGATGCTATACAATATATAACAACATATGTGGCACACCAACGCACCTGCGGTAACGTAACTGTTAAAGTATTTTTGGACTTACAGAGCGCATTCGATACCGTCAGTCACGTACACGCTCTAGTAAGTATGTTGGAACTTGAAACATTCAGCAGGTGCTTGTGTTCTATTTCTCTATTTTCATTAGGTCACAATATATTAGTCAACATGGCTAAAGGGAAGTGTGTGAAACACAATGTCAAGCAGGGAGTGCCACAGAGAAGTGTATTTAGCCCTTTTCTATTCAATTACGTCATGGCTAATTTAGCAAAAAGACTGCCACCTAACATACAATTCTCACTGTATGCAGTTGGTGTGCATTTGGACATCTTGAAATAATGTTGAAGTAATCTAGACGGCATTTGAAGAGGGAAGAAATACCATCATCAACTTTCTATTAGAAATGGGGATGGCACTGTTCCATGTGAACACAGCTGTGTTGCCCTTCACCCGTGAACTTTTAAAAAATTTCAACCTTACTGTGGAAAAACAGCCTTTAGGAATTTTGACAAGGTACCGATTTTCCGGAATAATACTTGATTAGCGCTACCCTGGGCACCACATTTGAAGAACTCCAAAGCCATGTTAATGCAATATTGAATGTGCTTCGCGAACTTGCTAGGACTTCATGGGCACACAGACAAAGCACTTCAGACAATGAATGGCATACTGTGCGGTAATTTTGCATTTAATTTCACCAACGTCAGAACAAAGCCTCCCGGAATACTTAGGTTCATTATTTGATTTGCTGGAAAACACAATTTCGCGCTCGAACTTCTCCTCAAAGGCGGTTTTGGCCTTTGCGGCATTATCTGTTGCAGCCTTTCTCATGATGGAAGAGATGTCAGAAGAGCGATATTATTAGTAAAACAAATTGGCAGATCCCACGAACAGTGGGAATCGATGATAGGAAAAGCCAAAATGAGGAAGGTGTATATTATGTTAAAATAAGGACAACGTTACGAGGCGGACGGAAATTATGCCGTACATGACTTCTATGTCATAATTATCATGTTTGAACATGTCATTTACATACGTCGTTCATTCACGTCCCGTATTACTAAATTTGGTATATGTGCAATTATCAAAACAGCCGCGAGCACGCTATGAGCGTAGCATGCAGTCATGTTTTACATGGCAACCATATCATTATTATCATATTTGGACGTGTATCCACCTTCGTCGTCCATTCACGACACGTAATAAAAATTTGGGATATGTGAAGCTAGCGAAACGGCCACGAGCACATCAAGGGCGTGGCATGTAGTCATGTGGTTACATAACACACCTCTCATGATTGTCATGTTTGCACCAGTCACATACCATCGTAATCCATTCACGTCCCATAATCGCATACGTGGTATATACGAAGCTAGCGAAACGACTGCAAGCGCACCATGAGCGAGGCGGGTAGTCATGACCTACATGGCATATATATCATTATTTCCGAGTTGAGGTCAGTCACTTGTGTTCACCCTGTAGTCATGTTGTACCGTACCAGTTTTGCAACATGTCATGTGAACAAAATCACTGCAAAAGCAGCAAAACTATGAAATGTAGATCATGACATCATGACATATATAATGATTTTCATGTTATGCGTACTCACTTATGCTCATCATACAGTCATGTTATGTCATACCAATTTTGATGTCGACACTGAAACGGCCAGGAGAGCTAAAAGTCGTAGATAGATAGAAAAAATGGCAGCATATCCACGGAGTGGATGATGGAGAGTGGGGCGAAGCATCCGTCCGTGTATTCGTTCTTGCTTCCGTCCGTCCATGCGTCCATCCATGCGTCCACCCATGCGTCCATGCGCCCGTCCATGCGTGCGTCTGTACGTGCGTCCGCACGTCCATCCATGCGTCCATCCTTGCGCTCGTCCATGCATACACCCTGCGTCCGCCAATGCGTCCATCCGTTCGTGCAGCCATCCGTGCGTCCGTCCATGCATCTGTCTGTATGTCCATTCGTCCATCTAGTCGACACTCCAAGTACAACAATCTCGCATTTTGTCATTATATATTCCGCATATAGAAGCACCGCCATCCAGCAGACATTCCAAGGACTAAACGAGAGGTGGCACACGCACACTTTCTTACGGCTGGCGCTTCGTGTCTACTTCCCACCTTTAACCACCTCGAGTTCATGGTATATACTAGTTCACTGTATTCATGGCACTGCGGCCCAACGCTCGCTAAACCTTTCTGAAACAAAGGAGGTTACGTCCAGCAAGTATAACGTAGCAACCTTTTCTTGTCAGATACTGCTTAAGGTACATGCCAATTGCTGCTAATGGGGAATGAGAAACACAGGGATTTGGCTT
Source organism: Rhipicephalus microplus (assembly GCF_043290135.1). Taxonomy (NCBI): domain Eukaryota; kingdom Metazoa; phylum Arthropoda; class Arachnida; order Ixodida; family Ixodidae; genus Rhipicephalus; species Rhipicephalus microplus. The sequence continues at coordinate 16,770,893 of NC_134701.1, read as the reverse complement.
TTAGTTAACGAAAACGCTGCGATTTTTTTATTGTTCAACAACGCACAGGACAAATCTCCCACCGGCACCCCCTTGGAGGTCAAAGTGTAAGATATGTTACGTACTATGAGGTATGAACGGGTGCCGCTTTAAGGAGCTTCGCCCCTAATAGATAGATAGATAGATGGATAGATAGATAGATAGATAGATAGATAGATAGATAGATAGATAGATAGATAGATAGATAGATAGATAGATAGATAGATAGATAGATAGATAGATAGATAGATAGATAGATAGATAGATAGATAGATAGATAGATAGATAGATAGATAGATAGATAGATAGATAGATAGATAGATAGATAGATACGAAACGTATGAGGTCGAAACGTATGACCGTACCATAAGGGAGTACTTGAGGGCAGGACACGCCGAAGTAGTCAGTGACGTACCTGCAGAGGTTACGAAATTATATTACATGCCGTACAAGGAAGTCATGCGTGAACAAGCACTGACGACGAAAATGAGAGTGGTGTTTGACGCTTCGTCACATGCCGAAGGATGCAAGTCACTTAATGACTGCCTTCAAAAGGGTGACAACTTATACCAAGACCTCGTGCAAATTCTGCTACGCTTCAGAAAGCACCCGGTGGCAGTTATCGCGGACATAGAAAAGGCATTCCTTCAAATTGCGATTCGGGAGGACGACAGAGACGCTTTCCGCTTTCTCTGGTTTGCAGAAGGAGATTTATCCAAGGGCAAGCTGCAAGAGTGGAGGATGACACGAGTGCCTTTTGGAGCTGCATGTAGCCAATTTTTGCTCACAGCTACTACTCTCTACCACGTGAAAAGAGCAACGGCTGTCATGGCACAAACAGCGCAAACTCTTGCCGAGTCGTTTTACGTGGATGA